>NC_136905.1:17237053-17449553 GCF_949606895.1 Notothenia rossii
GTTACAGGCTTTGTATTTGTTTATATATTTATATTCAATATATTTTCCATATCAATACATTCATCTCAACATATGTACATCTTTTAAACAATCATTTTCATTATTGACTGAACTTGAACCTTGTTTTGATTTAATCATCAGATTAAAATTAAAAGGTAAAAAGTAGTAATGATGTCTTAAAAACGTCTACTTATTATTTTACTTGGTCTGGAAATGATATAAAAAACAAGAGAGAAGAAGCAACTGTATTTGTGAGGTGGTAACTGTAAATGTTTAAATATTAATTGGAAACGTGAAATACATTTCAGATGGCCAATTGATCAATAGCTTTGGTGCTTTATGGGTATTTTGACTCTTCTTCATCTACTTCTCCCAGTTCAAGCTGCTCTAGAGTTAAAACATCACCTATTTATCCCCAATGAAATGTAATGGTGAGTCACCTACACTTCAGTAATTAGTCAGTGTTCATGTGGTGTACAGAGTAAAACTGTGAGCTTGTTTTTCTGCACTAACTCAGTGTAGAAACAAGATGTCTGAGCGTCCGACCTCTCTCTGTTAGGTGCAGGTTGGGGATCTCTCCATCCAGACCGGATCCCAGCGCTGCTCTCTCAGCCATAGCCTTCAGAGAGCTGAGAGGTTCGGGGGCCTGAGGCGGGGGGAGAGGGAGACAGCATGAGGACAGGGTGGTGGACCGAGTTCAATGAAGTGGGGAAGAGAGAGGAACATCTTTGGTTATAGACACAGCCTACCTTTCTTGTAGTTAGGTGTGTAGCTGAAACAGACCAAAAGCTAGAGAAGGGCAATTCCCACACACTGTTGTTTACTTCCAAAGTCACTTTTAGAGATACAACGTTTCCTAAGGACTGAAACATTGTATCAATAATACATTTCATGCAGAAATTCCCTCTCTTTCTTCTTACTAAGGTACCTAACTAAACTGCTGAAAGACGCACTGATACAAAATTCAGCTACTAAATAAATTAATACTAATCTTTTTTTTTTTTTCTGCCACAGTTAAAACATTGTAAAACAATATTGTTTAGTACATTCTATACCGATACAGAGAGTTGGGTATATACTTTGGTAAGTCCAGATATGTCGTGACATTACGACCTAAATGCAGATAATACTAACTGGAGATCACTTTTTCTCCCACAGTCTGAAAGCTGTCTGAAACCAGCATGTTTGTCTTGTCTGTCAAATGTCTCCATGTCAGCTACAAACGCCTCAGATACACCTGAGCGTTGTGGTTCACGCCTCAAAGTGGGTCCTCCTTTAGACCAGTATGTGACTCTAACAACGTGTACAGCTCTCTCTCACGCCCCTGTCCCTCACCTTGAGGGCCTCCGAGGCCTGCGTGTAGGAGTGGGGCCCGTTGAGAAGACTCCCTCCACCAGGTGTGCTGTCAGAGAACGAGGGGGACGGAGAGCTGGGAGGCAGGGTGATGGAGCTGATTAAACTGGAGCCGTTGTCCATCCTGCAGGAGAGCGGGAACAACAGAGACAAGTTATTACTAACAGGAACATGCACAAGCACACTATAATAGACCTACACACTCTATAGAAGTGAAAGCACACTCTCACAGGCACAAACACTTCACTTGAGATGACTGTCTGACTTTATTTATTCCTCCGCTCATTTCTTTCTCTACCAACCATCCTTTTGTTTGTTTCTATTATAACTGCAGCTGCAAATATCATAAACAACTCAAGTACTTTCGGCCCTAACTGACTCCACACGGCTGCTTTCCTTCAACTACACACATCTTATCCATGCACATCCATAGTTAACCCCTTGATGTTAATATTATATATGTTGTTAAAATAAGTATAAACAACAACTATCATGTAAAGAATAAGTGAATAAGGAAAAACGTACGCTGACTGTTTGAAGAACTGAGAGACGAGGGCTGGCTGCTTTGTGACTGGCTCGGTGTGCTTAGAGATGATTCTGTCGAGTTCTCTGCCACTACAGCACTGTAACCTGAGGGCCGGAGGGAGAGGTTAGAGAACATCCTTTCTGAAGACAATGTTGACTTAAACAGATGAGTAACACAAGCCCAAGCGCAACAAGTTAACATACTTGTGTTTCCATTTTGCTTCAGGCCACTTGGTGGTCGCGCAGGAGCAGCATTCACGCCAACATTCCCTCCATTGCCTCCCATCATGCCAAGTGCTCCGGGTGTCGTGCTGACAGAACTCGGGGCAGCTGAGAGGCACCGGGGCTATATTTTGCCCAGGAACCAAACTCAGAATACTCGCACTCAAAGAGTTGTGGGCCGGGCTGGAACCAAGCAAGCCGAGCCCCAACCCTGCCCCGTTGGTGGTGACTCCACTGGAGCCAGAGGGGGGGATGGAGGTGCTGCTCTCCGCTGAAATGATGGACTGAGTGATGCTGCTCAAACCCAAACCTCCTGATGCTGCCTGAGCATAGGGGGCCGGGGTGGAGCCTGAAATGAGACCTGCCATTGTGTTTAAGGGGGAGTGGTGGCCGCTAAGACCCAAACCAGACATTTGGTTGACACTGCTGGTCCCCGTCAGGCCGATATTGCTCAAACCCAGACTCAGCCCGAGTCCCAAACTGGATGCCGGGGTGGGCATGGATATGAACTGTGATTGAGAGATGGGAGCTGAGGAAATGGGTGTGGTGGGTGTGGGGAGAGAGGGGCAGGTGAGGCTGGGAGGAGGGGGTGGCTGGGCGGGCTGGGGGTGTTGTTTGAGGGGACAGAGGGTTTTGTCTGAGGTGGCTGTTGCTGTTGTTGCTGCTGCGTTGGTTTGGTGGCAGAGGCTGCAGCTGTAGTGCAGGTTGATGTTGCTGTACCGCACTGCTGAAGCTCCCTATAAGACTGCAGCTGGGTAGAACCGTGGGAATGCCTCCGATAACACTCGCCATGGACACGAGGGAGGAGGACGAGGAGGACCCCGAGGTCGTGGAGGACGAGAAGGAAGATAGCAAGGATGGGTGCCGTTCTTCACAGGCGACTGAAAAAGGATACCAGAAAAAGTATTTTAGACAAAACTGTTCAGAGGGCAGCTTCAGTTGAGAGAAGTCAACTAGAAGTTTAATGGGAATGATGTACTTCCATGTATGCAGGTGATGCTACAAACTAAATCAAAAGTCTCCAACCACGAGAGAAAAAAAGTTTTTCCATTTCCAACCAGAATCCTTCAGCCTCTGTGCCTCTCAGGAGTGAACAGGAAGGCACTAAACTGTTTGTCTACTGGCACAGTACAGAAGAGAGCCTCTCACCTGACTAACTTCACTGTCTGTCGAGCGTCCCCTTTTCTTATCGTCCTCTGAGCTCTCCTATAGGAGAAGATACCTTCATATGACAATCCACTTTTGAAATGTTGATTCAGCAAACTAGTCAGTCGATTACAACACAATGAGGCTTATAGAAGGTTTAACAAATGCAAAACTTTAGAGAAAGATATTTTCAAAATGTTGTCAGAATGTGCTTTTTCTACCCAGCATCCCTTTAAACATACTGACCCAGGTGTTCAGGCTACAAACACAATACTTACAGCAGTGCAAGTGGCCGGGGAAGGAGGAATGGGTGAAGAGGAGGTTGTGGAAGTGGGAGTGCTGCAGGATTGCAGGAACATCTCATCATCCAGAGGGCCCTGACCCGACGGAGAAGTTGTCACTAATGCTGCAGTTTACAGAAAAGACAGGACAAAGACAAGGGACAGATGTTTCCATTATAACACATCTGCTGTCTGGATGAATGCATCAGGGTAACGTCACACAGTACTCTCTACTCACGGATGTCATCCAGGTCTAAGTCGTCGTAGATGAACTCATTCTCCTCAAAGTCCGGGTCCTGAGACGAGTCGATGTAGTAATCAACATCATCCTTGATCTTCAGGATTGAATCCACCACTATAGAGTCATTGTCCAGCATTCGTAAAATGGTCTCCAACATGCGAATGTGGAACCGATGCCTTTCAACCATTCGTTTGAGCTCCTCAATGCGATCCTGTTTCATCATGAAAGACACAAAGCATGTGTGTAGTTTGTGTTCGAGGAACAGACTACATATCTAGTCATTATATTATAACTGCACAACATATTGAGAACGAGACGAAGGACTTACATCTTTGTCGCCCTTCTTTTTTCTTGTCTGAACTGAAAGAGATTCTATCTCACTTTCAAACTGATCCACCTGCATATTTAGAGTGTCTATCGTACACTGGGGGTGAGAGAAAAGAAAAGAGTGTTAATGCTTTTATCAAACTGCCTATGAGGAAATATTAGGCCTCCTAAATGAGCAATAGGTATAGTTAATAGAGGACGTATTACCGTTAGCCACAGTCCCGTTTCCTCTTTTTCCCTCTGAGCTGGATCCACTTTCTGAGCGAGCCCCAAGCCTTCTTTAGAGTAGGCTTTTGTTTTTGTTTCACGTTCCACCACCTTGAACCGCTCCATTTGCTGAGGAAAGAAACATGGGGCTTGTTAAGTTACTATACAATACTAAAACTTTAATAAACAGGACAAGTAAAAGATGGAAGACATACCGTCTCTATTAGTTTGCGGTTTTCGACTAGCTGCCTTTTGTCTTTGATCTCGTTTGAGGCCACCCATGTTTTTATCTGATCTCTTAGTCGCTGGGAGGAGGACAGACGGGGAAAATATTTAACAACAATAGCAAATGTAATAACTGTTGACCAAGAGTACAGATAAAGAAACAATGTGAGAGAAAATGCGTGTTCATTCATTTATCTCACCTGTAGTTTTTTAATCTCTTTCTTGAGGTCAGCCTCATATTTTTCCTTCTGGTTTGCATTGGCTGCATTATGGAGCTAAAATTGTGAAAATAAACAAAGATATCTTGGTATCTGCAGCGCCCATGTGATCAAATAGTATAGTAGTTTTATCATAGAGTATCAAACAAATGCAAAGATCTCTTACCTTTTGCCAGATGTCTTCAAACTGTTCCACACCTTCAGCCACTTTTTTCAAACATCTGTCGATCTCACCTGTGGAGAATCAATATGTGGTCCAACATCATAGTGTTAATCTGTGCAACACCAACAACTTTTGAAGTTGCGGTCACTGTAAGTCTCTGTGCAGGATGCTGGGCAGTGTGATGGACCATGAGCATCCTCCTCACTGATGAGCATCACCAACAGTCTTACCTTGAAGTTTTCTCTTGTCAGCCATGGCTCTGACTACGACAATGTCCACATTCCGTCTGCCACGAAGACAAATATGTAAAGTAAACAAAATGTGCATTAAAAAACCCCACATCCTCTCAACAGAGCATCGGTTTGCAGAGAGTGAACCTGACGTTACCTCCAGCTGGCTGGACAGTTATATTTAGCAGCACAAATAATGTTATCTCTAATGAATCAAATAATACTTTAAACCAGAGCTTTTGTATGGTCATTGATCTATTGCAATATTTTACTAAACGTAGCTGATCTCGTATGACAAACATGGTTGTCAGCTAAAATTAGCCACCTAGCCAGCTAACGTTAATACTAGCTGCCAGTATCTTAGCTCGTCCACCTCGCTCGGTACCAACCGGCCCGTTTCAAAACAAGTACCACGGAGCACACTGATGGATGGAAATAATATTCATGCATCATAATTGTGGGGTCCAGAATAGCTTTTATATGGTGGGCTTGCGTTATGAAATGCACAATTTATCAGATTCCGTTCTAATCTTTAACCTGCTAGCTAATATGGCTAACTGCCTGACTAGCTAATGCATAAAATGCTAGCTAGCCTGCTAGCAAAATTTAGGAAAATGGGAAACTGGGTCAACCCGAGAATGTACATTTATAGCTGTATGCGACATTTACCTATGGTATGGGCTTTCGTTTGTCTTTTTTCAAATACAGCCAAAACTAATTCCAAAAAGTCTTCTTTACTTCCAAATTGTGTTTTCTTTTCGACAAGCTGGCTCACTGTAATGTAGCTGAAGATGGACGGTAGCTAAAATCCCACCTCCGTTTTTAGATCCCGCCCTAAATCGAATCTATGAAATCTGATTGGACAAAGCTCCTGTCTGTCACTCAAAGATATCCGCTAGAGTAGGGCTCGTTCATTGGCTGAGCGTCCTGATGGAGTATGATGGACAAGATAACAAAACTGAACCTGAAATCAGACATCCACAATTGTTCTCTGAAACATATCTATATAGGGGGTTTACAATACATTTCAGAAAACGTGTTATACAAAACATAATTGTTTTCATGAAATTAATAAATCATTAATTCATTAATCAACTGTAAAGTGTTTTTTTCAACTGCCAGAAATATCCACTTCAGTGGCACCTACATCAACTTTCTTCCATCTATATTCTTTATAAATCAAATTTCAGAAAAGTTACATTGACAAAAAGGATTGTCTGCTTCTGGTCAACATCAACAAACATGATTAAATGCAGACTTTAAAAATGTTGACAATAAAAACATGAAAAACATACAGTCCAATTGCCAAATAGTCATTTATTTCAACAGGTTCTGAAATAAAATCATGAACCATGATATTATCTAGGGAATCAATTGTGAAATCTATTAATAAACACAACTTTGTAACTCTAATATAAATGTATCTAGTTTATCAAATAATTAACAAACAGCCCCATGCATTACAGTGTGCAGTTGGCCAATGGTCATAATTATGCATCGTTATCAAATAAAAGTAGAAAATATTTCTACGGAAAATAAAATATACAAAACAAATGAATACTTGTACCAAGTGTACAACATATCGTTTTATCTTACATTGGTAGAATCGGATCACAATGTTAAAGATAAACTAAAACAGTGCAAAACCCGGCGGAGAGGCAGCGTTTCTACTGAAGAGTTAATGAAACGGTGTGCTCCTTCTGCATCATCATCATCATCATCGTCATCATCAGGGCCACAGTTCAATGATCAGTGAGACAGAGAGGTCGGGCTGGGCATTTCTCCAAACTGATTCTCTGCCAACACTGACATGTCTGCTTCAGTCTGGGAAAAGAAGCACACACTCAGTCAACAGAAAATCAACTATGCTTTCATTAAAGGATCAATAGGTTATGTATGGGCATAACTTTAGTTAAAAACATCACATCGCGTGGCAGAGACATCTACTGATATTAGTATGCTGTCGTGTAGGAACACTTTTTCTTCATGAGTCCAGTTTGACCTCGGTCCAACATAAACCCTGGAGGGCTCGTCAGCCATGCTGAAGGTTCATGGTCTGTACACATTGATTCATAGTTTATTTTTAGTATTAAATCCAAATTGGCAGTTTTCAAAGCAACTATCAAAGCAAACATAGGCTGTAGAGACCCTGGTTAGTGGATTAAACAGAAGTTTGATTGTATTTTGTGTATCCTTGCCCTGCTGCTATTTTTGTTTTTGTTTTTATATAACTGATGATTATACAAGTTCATGGACCTAGTAGCAGCATTACACCAAAGCATAATGCTGCTCCCTATTTGGAGAATGTGGCCTGGCGTTACACATTGCATGATTCATAACATCCATCTGCATTTCAAACCAACCATTCATGCCTCCATAACTACATAATCATCCAAATCACACTCGCACAAAAGAAACATTCAAGAAACTAACTGATGCATAAAAGCTAAAGCTATGGAAAAAAAGCAGTCCAAAAGAGTTCTTACTCCTACCTGTTGGTCTTTATCTTTTTCTTGCCGTGGTATTCTGTGTCTTTTCCTCTTTGGCAGCGCAGCATGAGGCAACGCAGCAGACGAGGAGGAACCTGACACACCGTTAGGCCGGTCATCCTTCACCCCTGCAGCAGGGTCTAAATGGACTCCAGGCTCATCCTGAAACAAGGTACACATTTTTTATTTAAAATGCATTTAACAAGCTTGAGCATTTGTTATTGGTACATTAAACAAATCAGCAGACCAGCTGGGAAACTACCCCGGCATCTTTGTGTATATATTGGGTTTTGGTCATCTAAACTCAAATATCAATGGAAATACTAAAGTACTTAATTTTCCATTTAAGAGAGGTGTATAGTTTTGCCCCATACACCATAACAGGTTAACCCGTACATGGTAAAGTGCTTTAGTCAAACACATGAATACAAATTTCTTTCTCGTGAATTAGGTCAAAATCTGGCATTGAAAATAATTTACGATCAACTTGCAGATGATTATTTAAAAAAAACTGGGTTATTTTCTTTAGAAATGTATCCCATTCAGCAACATGTCCATTTTCTCACCTCTAGAAGTATAGTGAGCTGGGCGTTCCTGTAGTCGTCCCCATGAGCATCTAAAGTCTTCATGAGGAACCTGCAAGATTAACATAATCTTCAGACGGACCATCGGGGGGGCAAACGTAGAAAGTGATTTACTGTAAAGAGGTTTCGTACCGTCTCTCCTTCTTCAAGCGTCGTGTTATTCTTTGTACTTGATGAAGGCGACCAAGAATCTTCTGATTCACCTGAAAAGAAAAAATACACCATCATGCCTGGCCGGTTTGAGTTAAAAAAAAAAAGAAGGTCATATTGCAAACGGCATTTCCAAAAAGAATAGACAGTCCTGTGCCTGCATTTTATTTTCTAATTGAGTGTTGGTTTGACACTAAGATAACAAAGAACTTAATGACAATAGACACAAATATGAGCCAATTGCATACCCTTTGACAATTATATGTAAGCTTGCAAACACCTGTTCAATGTCTTTACATCTCCTATTCAGAGCCAGATATTTCCTCTTATCAAGGGCTCTCCTCTCTTCATCGTCCTGCTCTGTCCCCTCCAGCAGCTCACTGCCTCCCGGGCCCAGCTCCACCTGAAGAGAAACATATCATGGTTTTTGTTTTGATCTGAATAACCTTTCTGTGTCATTAATGCATACAAAAAGTCAGAAATGTACTCCAAACCCAACAGGACTTCTTTTTTTTAACACTTTATTTATTGTTTTTTCCCAAACATAACACAATAACAAGAGAAAACCCAACAGATCCTTGCTCCACCTACTAAGCTAAACCTGACAACTTTCATATTAGACACTCTGAATTAAAAATATTTGGACATATAAGTCATATGTAATAAAGACTAATTAAGTAATTTCTGTCACAATCATAACATTTCAATGAAATTGTGGCATACATAGGTCAAATTCAGATTATATTTAAACTAGATCAAGGGTGAGACTCGAGCTTCGGTCCCTAAAGACAGAGATTATCAGACCAATTTAAATAGTGTATTTACTCTCTCTTACTCTAGCTAAGGTGTTGTTCAAACTGGTAATATTTGATACAATCAGCACAAAGACTGCTATGTGTAATACTTCTCATGACTTTGTGGCAAAGGGAGCACTAGCTACCAGGCGTTACAACATTAACATTCCCTTTACCTCCCCTGGTCCCAGCTCCACGCCACCAGGCTCCAGCTCTGCCTCCAGGATGTGTCCACCGAACAGAGGAGGCAAAGCCAAACCAGAGAAATCCTCCATCATCTGGGAAGAAAGACAGAGAAGATTCATAATACAATTCATGCAGATACAATATGTGTAGGTAGTAGTACAAATCTCCTGTAACAATAGCACCAATTGTGATTATCGTTTATGGAGTGGAAGAAGTAAAAGTAGCCATACTACAGTGTAAAATAGCCCTGCATTAAAACTCTTAAGTTAAAGTACAAAAGAATAAGCATCAAAATACATTTCTAGTAGCCAAATTACTCATCATGCAGAATGATAATGTTATATTAATGGATCATTTATTGGTGATGCATTATAAATCATATAAGGGTTGATTTATAGTTTGTATATAAAAAAATCTAAATATGCAAATCTATTAAATACATGTAGTCGAGTAAAAAGTACACTATTTGCCTCAGAAATGTAATGGAGGTCAAATGTAAAGCATGATAGTATGGAGGGATTCAAGTACCTCAGGAAAGTAGTAGGTTAGAGTTACGTTAACGCTCAGAAGGGAAAGCCCTGCTATTATCAATGAAGGACTGTCGCACTAGGAGATAACATGCTGTCTCCAGTGGTGGAATAAGTATGCAGATTCTTTACTTGAGTAAAAGTACACACACAAACTGTTAAAATACTACATTTCAAGTGAAAGTACTGCATTGAGAATGGCACTCAAGTAAAAGTATTAAAGTAAGATTAGGGAAATGTACTTAAAGTATCCAGGGTAAAATAACTAATTGTTAGTATTTTAATATTTAAAAAACGTCTTAGCAAATTTGCTAACAATTCATCTCCTGTTAACCCACTTATGGTTGCAGTTACTTAAACATAATGTTGGATGGTTTAATCTATACCAAATATCTTTTTTTAAACACACTGTGTTGTGTGTCAAAATATGAATTTGTAAAGTCACAACTAAATAAATCTGTAAAATAAATGTAGTGATGTAAAAAGTACAGAATTGTCTCGCAATGTAGTGGAGTAGACGTATGAAGTAGTATAAAATGAAAATAGGTAAAGTATAAGTACCTCAAATGTGTACTCAAGTGCAGTACTTGAGTAAATGTACTTAGGTACTTTCAACCACTGGATACATCAATCTACATAGTAACATGACTTACATTTATGAATGAAAGGTCCAACAGCAGTTGCTACGGGTTACAACTCCTCTACAAACCGTTTTAACGGTCAAACTGCTGCATAGACTGTGTATTATTCTTTGATGTAAACAGTCAGGCTAGCTAAGAGTGTTTTTTCAAATTAAATTGAGCTAAAATCAAACGTAAAGCGAAGGAAGAGCAGTCCTTTCGTTCCATTCTCGTCGATGAACGAATGTTTTTGTGCGACGGGCGCAGAAATCATACGTCAGTTGTTAGTTACTACATTTCCCATGAGCACACACGCCTTCTGGAGTTAAAACTACAAAGATCAACATGGCGGGTATGTGACTATTTGGTCCTCTTTTATGCATTGTAGCTTTTAGAAATACCTCCATGTAGCATGCTTTATTAATTAAAGCACTTAAACTACCCTGATTCTGTCTCCGGGTTATTTTAAGACAATGGTTTCTATTCTAAATGCCTCTTAAAACATGACCTTGATGTGTTGCTAACGGTGGCTAATGTTAGCTTCCGTGGGTTGTCAGCTGTGGAAGATGTAACCTGTTTGTGTTTATCTGCAGCAATCGGAGCGTTCCTGAAGAACGTGTGGAATAAAGAGCCCGTTATCCTGACCGCCTGTACTATTGGAGCGTTTGGTAAGTAACCAATGTCATTTAGCTCAGAAATTTGTGGGATAGAAAGAGAGACAGCATTGTACAGCTTGCTTTGGAAATACTGTACTGAATGAACAACATTAAGTATAAAGATAATTACAAGTATCCCAGATATGGTCCATAGACTGATAAAAGTAACCAAACAATACAAATGAGGTTGAATAATAAAAAAGGCAAGTGGATGCCTTGAGATGTTATTATATAAAGTGTGATAGGAGCAAGGTAATGGATACAACTTAAATCAGAACTCACGAATGGGAGTACGGTTTGCTCATTTTCTATCGTTTTTGTTTATTTATGAGTTTTTTTACAAGCCATGTTTTTTTGTTAATTGACCAATGTAAACACAGAGTTCATAACAAAGTCTAACTAATATACTTTATATGGTTAATACTTTGTTTTTCCTATTATTATTGTTATAGGGGTGATTCTTCCATTTATCAGCCCATTCACCAAGTACTCGACAATGATAAATGCATCTGTGCCATACAGCTACCCAGGTAAACAGTAAACATTGTTTCATATTTGAGTGTAATTGAAAAAGGCTGCACAAAGACCCTGTTTTATTAAAAAAAAACATTTGTTCAAATCTTGTCAATTGAAATATTAAAGATTGGTTCCCTTTCTACCCCGATGCAGTCCCTGTGCGAGATGATGGAAACATGCCTGATGTCCCTGCTCATCCGTCTGAACCAAAAGGACCAAGCTTGGAATGGCTTAAGAATCTGTAACTTAACATTCCCACGATAAAAGCGAATGAGGTTCCCTTTGTTCACCCGAGTCTGCAGAGCTGCTCCCCGTATCAATGTACTGCAATAAAGATGTATTTAATTCTACTATTGGGTCACATTTTATTTATTTATGTTGAGAATTGACCCAAATTATAACTCCACAAATTATAATTTCCCACAATTAGACTCTTGAAGTTTGAACAAAGCTCAAAAGTGAGGTCTTAATTATTTTCACACGCCTTTTAGAGTAAACCTTAAAATGACCATACCTCATAAAGTTTGC
The DNA here is from genome assembly GCF_949606895.1 of Notothenia rossii. Lineage (NCBI taxonomy): Eukaryota > Metazoa > Chordata > Actinopteri > Perciformes > Nototheniidae > Notothenia > Notothenia rossii. The sequence continues at coordinate 17,249,242 of NC_136905.1, forward strand.
ATGAAATAGGTTTGACCTTCTCCAAGACAATTGCTGGATTGGAAGACCTAAATCTCAAAACCTAAAAATTAGAACCAATTAAAACCGTCTATCAGGAAACATGACCAGGCATTAGGATTTTGGTTTTATTTTTTTCAGAGCAGATCGTGAGAGTTTTGAAACTAAGCTTCGACACAACCCTGATCCTTCAGAAGAGGCTTAACCTGACAAAGCTGGAATCAGACCAACACTCCTAAAATATGAATAGTTTGTTTCATACTAGCATTATTCTACTTGCAAGAGTAAGAACAATATGCAGACCGGTACTGCATGACGACTCAGCTGCTACAGATAAAATATGAAATTGGATAATTCAGATATTAATTTAAACATCTGTACCTGTGTCGCTTCATGCATGCACTGCGTCCTCCCCCCCACAGACCAACTCAAACATACAGAGCAAATGTGGACAGATATTTCTTTCATAGAACTTTTATTTCACATCACATCAATATTCAGTGTTTCACGTAAAGAATGTCTTCCTCAGCGTATTTATCATAATATAATATATTTTGCAGTCATCAGGATTTCATGTTATGCAATATAGAGAACTGACAGACACATCTGTTTACATCGCTTCATATTTGAAACGTAACGAGGAACTATGAATAGATGTTAAAACGATATTTCACTTTGGAAGAAGAGTTTTGGACTTTGAAAAAGTTCCTGTTTAAGCATCTTTTTTCACAAGTTATATCCATCTGCAGTATTGATGAGAGCACAATGTACAGATTACAAGTGTTTTGAGACATTTACACATACTTTCTGTTCACGTACACAACACCCACACATTTGCTATTGATTTTGCAATACATCTTTTGTTACATATTTATAATAGTTATATTTTTAACAAACTCAATGTATTTCTTACAACACATTACACACTTTGCATATATGCTTTATACTAGCTGTCTGTATTAATGTCTACACTCTGATTTCTGCATTTTTTTAATGTATGCACTTCAAGGGCAAAATCATGTGTATTATAATATTTTTCTCATTATCGCTAGCCTTAAATATCGTTAATGTTTTGTCCTTTTTATGAATCACTAATACTGACAGTTATAACGACCCCAGTCCCTGTGACTAGTGTCTATTTAAACCAATAATGCGTCACTCTGAATGATCACTGTGTTCTTTCTCGTTCAGAGTCGGAGATAAAAGTTTAAACACCACAACTGACATGCGCAGAAGGTTTACAAAGTCAAAATGTTCTACCAAAGTGAAATATCATTATAAAAATAGTCAAATAAAAGTCATACAATCACACATGTTTTATGCACTATTTACAAGCATGAATAAGCATTAGCTCTATCATTTTGTGGTCACCTTTATATATGATGCCATACTACTAGTAATATCAATGCTGTTAGAGATGATTTACTACAACCATTGTGGGTGTTATTTTGAATCTTCAAGGTGCTAAAGACCACAGAAGGTATTTACAACAGAAACACAAACCATTTAAGCTATAGAATATTACTTTGGATATCTCTAGTTTACCATTAACACTGGCTAAGACAGTGGTCACATCCCATTATGCTTTCTTCATCACTTTCATAGGAACATTTCCCCATTTAAACTCAATCCTATCGTCCGTCACAGCTTTCACATCTCTCGGAGATTCTGCTCAGTCTGATTGGTAAACATTCAGCTACAACTAGCCTAGATGTTATCTAGCTTTAAATCTGTCACTGAAAAGGAATCAAGAAGACATCGAATCCAAAGCACGCAAATCTCTCTTTCTTTACACATTGAGCCCTCCATAACATGCCACTTTCTAAAAACACTTTCAGTAATAACCCCGTCCAAAGGTTCAACAGTTTGTCTGTGGAGCTCATAAGCTTTTCTGTTTCTAGGTTTTAGAGGACTTCAAATATTGGACCTGGGAACAAACAGGTCTCAGTCATCAATCATTGGAAATATCTAATTAAGGGTTGTTGGGTTGTTACAACTTATTTTGAGTCCATATACAAAAGAGTATTACTGATTCTGGCACTATTACTGAAAGTTGGATTTTACTCTCGACCTTTTGACGTTTATGTCAAAATGCAAAAAAACCACAACATTTCCTTCTATCATTTTTTGCCCTTACGCCTTGTCTTATAATTCTTTCATTAGGTAAATAATTCCACTAATCCAAATATCTACTTTCATAAAATGTTTATATGTAACTTTACAGTAGCAGAACATGTCATGTTAACGGGCAGAAGCAGCATTGCCCATGTTTAGTAATATCAACGTAAATATGACACAAAATAACTCAATTATTAGTAAAATATGCCAGGACTCTATCAAATAAACATTTAATTCAAAGGTAAAATGTCACCTTAATTGAAACCTAAAAACAATCTGGCAGCTTTTCTAAAAATATAATTTTGTAATATCACTTTAAAAGTAGGAGCCTGTCCTCTTACTGTAACACTTCATGACAGTGAAACTTCACAACCTGCTTTTAGGAGCCAGTCCCTAAATCAGCTCAACAAAGAAAACTTTTTATCTGGATATGGCACAAAAAAACACTACAATTAAGATTATGTCAAGAAAGGAAAATTCACTGTTACACTGTAAGGAATATAAGAGACACCTTCCATAAGCCAGGAAAAACATTACAATGTTAATTATTCTGAAAGAAGCAGTTAGTCAATCTGAAACACTAAGCTAACAGCCAAACACCTACCTTCTGTTTCACTAAAAATAGCCTAGATTTATGTATAATTTCACTTTCAATTTTTCAGACATTATAATGGTCTTTTTTCAAATGAACAACTTCATCCAAAGTAAAGAATCAACATAAATCAATGTGAAGTTTCCAGGATTCAACCTGAGGTTTGCTGGACTGACAGAGACCACAGAGAACATGACGCCACCGCCGCAGCGGGAATAAAACTCTTACTCAATGATGGGAGCTGAGCGATCGTTGGTGACAGTTCTTCTGAGTCGAACGTGGGCAAATGGATTGGCCCTGAAAGGAAAAATCAAAGGTATAACAATTGTACAATACAAACACTGATGACCAAAGGAGTTGCCCCACCAAACAGTAAAAACAGCAAGGGGAAATGCAACAAACAGGTATAAATAATAAATATGTAAATGTACACTTTCAAGGTAGCTGAACAGACTCTCAAAGTTTTTAACATCAAGTTACACTTCAAGCACTAACGCTTTCAAACTTTGTACCGACCCGGTAATGTTGTTAATGTTTTTAGCATTTAAACATTTCCTATTGAGCTATTATTTGTTGGAATCACTCCTATTAGGATGGAAATAATTGTGCCAACTTAAACTATTATTTTATTTCTTGTGTCACACTTCTTAACACGCTGGCTTTGAGTTTAAGTCAGATATGACTAGCAAATTGACTGTGACATGTACAATTGGTGAATTTACCCTTTGATGACACACAGCGCCTTTGAATTGCTAAAACTTACCTTGAGTTTGGGGAGGGTGGAGGAGAAACCAACTCAGCAGTGATCTGTAATGCAAAGAAGAGATAATATTAACGGATAATTTGACAAATTAAAGACATCTGTATCTATTACATTAACAGAGAGGCTCAGTGCGGAGCAGACTTTGACCTTTGACCTCCCAAAGAGTTCATGTTTCTGACCTTGGTGCTGTCGGCCATGCTGTAGGGGCGCGGGCGGAAGGTGCTGACCCTCTGGGGAGGAAGGGAGTGCTCCCCCTCTGATTCGGGGGTGAGGGCCGGGAGACCCGGAGACACCAGCTTGTCGAGCTGGCCGGTGCTGGTGCTGTTAGCCTTAGATAAGAAGAGAGAGCTAGAGGAAGGTCACGGAGAGGAAAAAACACAAAGGAAACATGAGTCGAGAGAATCTGTTCTTGTGTCAAATCCTCAACGAAGCTGTTTGTGTTGGAAATGAACTTGATAAGGAAACAACGGTGGAAATACTGAGAGGGCAAATAGTTCCATTCTGCAGCTTTTGTGGTTTTTCTGTATGTCTGGCATGAAGCATGTTTTGGATATCTTGAGAATACATATGTGAAAAACAATGGTTGTCACATTAGTTTCAACATAAATTACCCCAATAAGTTTTCTGTGAACCCACTGATGTTATAACTTCCTACTTTTAAAAAGTTATGTTGATACAATGACCAGTAAAACTACTAGAGCGAAGTGAATGAAGCATTCCTGTCAATAACAGAGTCAACGTTTATTGAAAACCTTAAAGATCTGCAGTATCACAGTTTGTTCTTCTTGATCTTACCTCTCCAGGTGATCGAGCGTGCTGTGGTATGACTGCGTGTAGGAGAAAGGGAACCAGCCTTTCCTGTGAAGGAACATTTTACTACATGAGATCACTAATGAATAATAAGCAAGCGTGTCAAACAGCAAGTCAGGGTTGTGTGGGATGAAAACAATTCTCCCTCTCCATTGTCTTACAGCAATATACTGTATCTGTTAACCTTGTTTTATGGCACTGTGTCCATTACAGCGATGTTAAGCATTATAAGGTGCTCTGAAGTGAAACAGCAGATCACAGAAATGTATTGAGCATACCGTCCGGTTCGTTCATTTTGACCGTAGTGCCACCCGTCTCTGGCCTCAGAGATGAGCAGGGAGATGTTGTCACCAGGCAGGAAGTGCAGTAAACAAGCCCCGCCTCCTGCGCCGCCGCCTGCCTCCGATGCTCCAGGATTGTGAGCGAACATGGCTTCCACACGATTGGGTCCAGATAAAGGCAGCAGCCTGGGGAGACTGGAGCCTTGGTAATGGAGAAAGAGAAAAAAATGTCACATATTGGGGATTTGAAATGATGAATGCGTGTAAATCCAGGGTTATTGTAATTGTATCTTCAGATTTCAGCTTGAAAGTTTAGTTTTTACTTTCCATCAGCTGTGTTTATGAAGTTACTGCTAATGCAAACACTTTCTGCTACTGCTTTCAATTAAAAGCTTTATAAATCCACACGTAAATCGGACCTTGGCCCGCCACGCTCTTCCACCAAGTTTCATTACAAATCTGGCCAATAGTTTGTCTAAATCGAAACTGAGTTTTCTGCTGTAGTAAATGTAAATGTCCCCTCTGTGGGACAAATAAAGGTATTCTGATTCTGACTTGCTAGGGGGAGGGCTAAAAAGGGGATTTAGACACTAAAATATATGGAGGAGAAATCATCACATCTTACCCTGAAATCCACCCAGCCTCATCTCACTGTTGGGTCTCCTCGGCAGTGGAAGTGTTGCTGTTGCACTGATGTCCGCGGTCTTCTGCAGCCAGGGGTTATGAGACAGGGTGGAGGTGTTGCTCCCCCCTGGGCCCACCTGTTGGTGCAGTAACTGCACAGGAGTCATGGCCCGGGACAGAGGGGCACTGTGGGGCAGAGGGGGGCTGTGAGGAGCGCTGTGGGCGATGGGGAGGGTCATGCCATGCAGGGGGCCACCGGCTGGAGAGATCTGGCTGAGAGACATCACTGTGGAGGGGATGAGGCTCGGGGAGAGGTTGGCTGTGTGGGCGGCCAGCAGGAGAGAGCCTGGCTGGGCTGAGCCGCTGGACAAAGTGGGGGTGGAGGCAGAGGGGCTGCTGCTGGTGCTGCTGTCAGGGAGGGGGCTGGACAGAGGGGTGCTGCTGTGCTGAGGAGACGCTCCTAGGGATGAACCTCCAGCAGCTCCTCCACTGGAGAGAGAGCTGAAAGTGTGGGGGGAGCCCTGAGGAGGACAGCCGTCACTCTGGGAGGAGGAGGAGGGAAGTGAGCGCTGCTGGGAGCGACTGGAGTCTCCGTTCATCAGGGGAGGGACTTCCTGAACTGAGAGCCTCTGAAAAATCAAGGACAGATATCGTTAACTATCAGAAATTAAAAGTCGTTGTTAAAAATGTAATTTAGTCGTGGTCTTACTAAGGTTTTTAGCATTTAAGAGTACTCAAGACATCTGACTGTCTGGTGACTTCAAACCAGAATTGGCCAAATCAAAAGAGACCTCCTACCTTGAAGTTTGACACTAATGATTTGTGACTTGGACTTTAAACCTTTGATTTGGAACATCATCTCCAAATTATAAAAAAATAAATAATCAAACTAATAATCAGCTATTGATTATTAGCTGTTCTTAGTTCTATAATGACTATTTATGGACTCAATTAAAAAAAGTGAAGGACTTGGGAATGAACTCTTAACTTCATAGCCAGGCTTCAGGAGTTACCAAAGTCAACAACTAATAATAGACTTGTTTTGTGCGTTTCATACAATGAACCCATGTAATCCAGCTGAGATTAGGATTAAGTCCAAATAACATATTTTAACCATCTGACAAATGAATGACCTGACCTGTTCTGGCTGAGCAGAGCCAATCTTGGTGTGGCGGAGGACCTCGGCTATCCCTGCAGCTCCTGAGCTCTGAGGCGCGGTGTGGCGCAGCAGATTCAGAGCGCGCTCGGGGAGTTTAGTGGGCAGTGAACATGACTGATGCCACGAGGACAGCTTCTGTGATAGGAGCTCTCTCACCTGGATTATATTCAAAAGCAAAGAAAAACACTTAAAAGATTAGACTTTTCCCTGTTGGTAACAAATGAACAGACCAAAACCATCAATTCATTTTCCTTCAGTACTTTATAACTTCTGTGACACCCCGGGCCGGGCAAGTTCGAAAATATCATCTTTTATTTTTCTGAAATGCTTAATTAATACGTAAATGCATATGATCACCTTGGAGTGGTAGTTGACGAGCAGTTTGGTGACACTACACTGTCGATCCACCAGGAAGCAATATCGTCTCCTTTCCTCAGTGAGCGCAGACTTGTATCCCGATGCAACCAGCGTGTCAAGCTCGACCTGACGACGACTCATTAGCTCCACAAACTGAAGGAAAAGTCAGAGAGGTTTCACTGCAAACTTTGCACCTTCCTTAATTAACAATCACATGCATACATGTAGTACTCAAGGATGACCTTTAACGCACATTGTACGGAGAGGGGAATATGTGAGATCATTTCCTGACTGTCGCACAATGATAACATAATGCAAATCTTAAAGTGCTACCCTTTTGCCCCGCTGACCTTTCCTTACAACGATAAACCCTTTCACCCTCTTAGATCCTTCATATTTCTTCCGCTGGAGGCCTCCGCGCTAAGTTGCTTGTTTTCTGAAGAATCAGCTGAGGCAGATTGTTTTTAATCTCACTCACACTGATCTATTTCTTACTCAAATACTCACAGTTATGCTATGACGCTGAGGGAGATGTTTAGGATATTTATTTAGGAACTGTAGTGAATGTTTCTGCATTTTGCTAATAAACCTGTTCATTAAATAGGCTATTTGTTTCCGTCCATATGGAGCTGCTGTGGGCGTCTCATACCTGCATCTCTCTGTCTCCATATTTGTTCGGGTGGCGACTGCCCTGACTCTTCCTGCGGAGTTTCTTCAGCTGGGACTGGCATCGCTCAATAGACTCAGATTTAGACCTCCGATCACTCTGATACTTCTTCAGGGTGGCCTGAGAGGGAAGAGGAAAATATGATTTATTAACAATGTGTGATGAGACGAGAGCTGTGCTGCTGCACTTTTATTCGTCAAGCCACATTTACTTTAACATTTTATTCTGTTACATTCATTTGAAATCATGCTTTTGTTACATTGTATAAAAAGCGATTCAACTTATTTCAACTTACTGTGAGGTATTTAATATCCAGTTCCAACTTCTGCTCCAACTGGGCGAGCAGCTCAGAGTGAAATAACTTTAACTGTTGATGGAAAAGAGCCACATGCAACCTTTAAACGTTATGAATATGAATGGATATCAAGTAAGTTATGAGTTAAAACACTATATTTTGACTCAAAAGAACAGTTTTTTGAGCGTTTTGTGATGATTTAAAAAATATATCCAGATAAAAGATACACATAATGAGGCATTTTCCACAGCTGAGTCGAGTCTTACCACGTCTTCCAGCTGCACCTGAATCTGTCTGTGGACCTCGGCCATCTGAAACAGTGTGTCTCCTGTGAGCAGCAGCACAGCACAGGAGAGGGAAGGCCGTCAGTGTTACACACAGTCGATGTTAGACAAGCTTGCGATATGTTAGAGTGCATCTTTAACCCCATGCAGAACATCTCAAATCTGTGCTCTATTAAATGGTATCCACATCATGACACATGCATGAGCACGCCTCAGTGAAAAAGACATAAAACGTTCAGTTTTCACACAGTTTCTCATTTACAGAGTGTCGGTCAGCTGTGAGCCCCCCCCCCCCCCCCCCCTCTCAGTCACACAGCACTGTAGTATGCGGTGGCTGGCATCTCGCCCTCCACTCTCCTGCCTGCCTCCCCCGCTGTTTTCAGCATTACAATGAGATCATGTGGTGTTGTTAATCTCCCAACAATGACCCTACTCTCTCCCTTTCCCTCTCTTCTCTCCCTCTCTCCCTCTACATTTCCTCATTCCCTCTTGTCTTCATCTCCTCCCTTACCAACGCAGACTATTTTCAACTTATCTCCAGCTGTCACGACGACTCTCTTAACTTTATTAGCTCCAACACTAATTCATTTTTATTTCCCCTCAGCACGGTGCTTCTCCACCAGCCGCCCACTCACCCAGCTCTTTGGAGCCCTGGCTGTCGCTCGCCAGCTCTCCAAGTTTCACCAGAGCATCAAAGTACCCTTTGGCCGCCACAGTGACTCCTGAAACAAGAGTTCATTTTAGGAAAAACAAAAGAAATATCCTGTTCAGTAATCCATACAAATCAAAGGCGAGTGAATGATCCTGTATTTGACTGACCGGTCAGGGCTTTCTCGTAGTGTTTCCCCATGGTCACAAAGTTCTTCAGACTGGGGTTGAACTGGTCCAGAATCCCCTGTTACACACAAATAAATGACAGGCAGATTATGACACTCTATTCTTACTCATTTCTAACATTTTACTGTACTGTATTAAGTGTTTGTGCAGACAAATAGAGAGAGGCGTCATACCTTATATACATTTTCTGTCATCTTGTTAACCTCCTCGGTTCGAGACATTTTCCTTTTCTTGGTTTTGTGCTGGCACTGTGTTTGTTGTGTTGTTTATTTCTGTTGTTCTGGGCCCTAGGCTTTATAGCAGACAGCAAACCCCTAAAAGAGAAAAGACAAAGAAAGAAAAGTGAAATGAGTAATAACCTTTCACATGGACTCAAAGGAAAGGAAAATGCCAAAGCACTTGTTTGTCTTATCTGTACCCAAACTGAAATTATTAGTCGATATGCTGATTAGTTAAAGGGAAGGGAATGTAATCTTTTCAAAATGTTCAATGTTTCTAACTTGTTATAAGTTAGAATGTGCTGCTTTTTTTAATCAAACATTATACTAAATGTAACTTATTTTTCAATGTGGCTTGATTGTGGGAAAACAAACAAGAAAAACATAGATTCCATAGCCGCTCTGGGAGATTAAATAATCAATACAGAAGAATTATGTTAATAAACAACGACAAGTGGCAAATAATTGTGAAGGCACACATGTGCAGGGAATCTCCTAAAATCAGTTTACTAATACAACGTAGGAAGGTTTAAAGTATCATAACCTCTCTCTAAGGCTTCCCTACACAGAAAGTGCATATTTGAAATTATACTTGACTATTCAGTGCTTGCATTTTCTCTATCAAGTTTGAGATTTAAATCAGCCAGAGGTCTTTTAAGGCCATCGAACCATCACACCAAGTGATGAGGGTGTCTCACGGTCCTGGGTTTGGTCTGAGGGCAGCAGTGTTATATTCACATGGATCTTATTTAGGCTCAGCTGCCAGTTTCTGCATTATCACTTCGCCACAGTACGGCAACCACAATATTTCTCCTAGATTCGAGAGCCAGACGAGTTATACCATCTCAGATAAGAACAATGGGCTCCTCCAGACCGAGTCACAGGTGTCAGAGCACTGAACAAACACGCAACATCAATGTTTCCTCGGCAGAGAGGACGATCAGGGGGGACTGCTTCAAGGTCGAGAGGTTTCCATTCTGAATTGAATGGTAAAATGCTCATTTGCTTTTCCCTATGCAGTCCTCCTTTGTTTTAACAACAAAATGATTGAGAAAACGTTGACCCAGATCAACTAACTGTATATGAAACAAAGCTAACATTTCCACACTGTTGCTCATTAAGGCCACCCGGGTGTAGACTGTCATTTGTCAGAGGAGCTGTAATAGTGAGCAGGATAACTCAGAGAAGAGGGAGCTTGATCATAATGCTGTCTGATTTTAATTAGTTTGAAGCACTTGATAACACTGCACATACTTTCAAATGATACAATATTGAGGCTGGATAAAAGGCATGTTTGAATGTTTGTTCAGCTTCTAGATGAAATAAAGTGTTGCTTGTTTCCGGATGCAACAGGAACAGTCTGCAGGTGGTCTGGGAACTGATACAGAAGGTGCATTCATGTGCCCTCTTCACATATCTTCCAATGATTTGGAAGCAAACATTGCATTTAACAAAACTGTAATGTCCCTAAATTATGAAAATATTGGTGTGATCAGCAGTAAAAGCATCTGGAACTATTTGTACAACTTATTAATCGTTATTCATTTTTAAAGCAAAAGTGCCCAAAAATTATTGTTCCCAAGTTTGAGGATTTGCTGTTTATTTCTGTTTTATATGATTGTTAAGGTGAATATCTTCTGGTTTTGGGATTGCCGAGTCATTTATGATGGCATTTTAAACTACTCTGACATTTTCCAGTTGCAGCCCAAATGTCACTGCAGCATTTTAATTGCCAAAAACTGGCTGAACCAAAACAAAACTGTATTTAAAGGACTCATGCATGCAAAAATAACTTTGCATTTTTTGTGGTATTAAATGTTTCTTGTTCATTGTTGTGGATTTCAGAAACTGATCCATTTATTTATTTATTGCATTTATCCAAAGATCAGTTAATGGTGCAGCATTGCAGCTTAACCAGTACTGATCCGTGTCTTCCACTCCATCTCATTTCATCAACTCAATTAGTGAGGAAAAAGCAACTACACAAAAAAAAAAGTCCAGCAATGTGTTGTATTTAAACACGAATAAATACAACGGGTAATGTTTTTTCCTGAGTAGAAAAAGCACCCTGTCATTTGCCTCGACAGTGCAGCTGCTACCTGTTGATCTCTCAGCTCCACTTCCAATTTGTAAAACAGTAACACATAATTCGGCTACTTAAAAATAAATAAAAGTTACATACCTTTTCTGAACTCATTGTGGGAAACGATAAAGGCTTCCTGCGCGTCTTTGAGCGTTAAATGAACGGTACAACACCCCCGCTTTTCTTCCCAATAGGCTACTTTCCCTCTTCGTTAGTTAGTGGGGGGTTGTTTCATCCAGCAAGGCAGTAAATCTCAGCTCCCCTCCACCCCTTTTTCACATGCCTCTCTTCCCTCCTCTCTCTCACACTTTCTCCCTCTCTCTGCCTCTCTCTACTCCCGGGAATCGGGGTCAGGTATTTGGTGCCGTTCAGTACCTCTCCTCATTACTGAGCCGATTATCAACATGCCTTCACGCCCGCAGAAAAACCGGACAGAAAACGCAGCGAGTGAAACCCCCGCCCAGTGCAACCAGCTCCTCCGTCAGCCTCCCTTTCTGTGTCTCCCTTTCTGTGTCTCCCTCTCTCTGTCACTCGGGCGGAATAACAATGAGCCAACGGGACCCCGGATGAATGGGAGCAGGAGGAGAATAATGACTTGAACTTTTTAAGCCAAAGACAGAACAGGCCTACCACTGGCCTACATTCACCAGGACCATCACACATAGGGCTGCTGCCCATTCTCACAGGGGGGACACAGGGGGAGGAAGAGGAGGAGGACGGGGCCTGCACAGCTCTTTAGTTACTGCAGGAAGCTGCTGGGAAGATTAAAGGCTAATGTAACAAATAGAGGTGCTGGAGAGGAGAAGTTAAAGTGTCAGGGTCAGTGGGGAGTTGATGCATTTACTCGAGTACTGAACTAAATTACAATATTGAACATATGTTATGCTCTTTATACTTCTGTTTACTTCAAAAGAAAAATAAATGTGTCACTCACTCCATTATATTCACTTGACATGTTTATTAACTTTTCAGATTCAAAATATTCATATACATTTCCTAATAATTGATGATGTGTTGTTATAAGTTAAGTGACAACAGTTTCTGAAGTGATTAAAATGAACCCCACATTTATTAGCTGCAATTTTAAAGTGATGCTATACACATTCATGCTTCAATAATTCAATGAAATCACTTTATACAATAAAAAAAAAATGCACAGTGTGTTTACAACCTAATAATAGTACATAAAAAATATGAATACAAAAGGTCATGACCTAGTGTTTCTAAATTATACAAGCATAATAATGATAAAGCATTGCACTTGTGTGTGATTGTCATGTTATTATTCCACTTAACAATGATTTAGTATGACATGTTGTACTTTTCATTGCATTATTATATAGTTATTTGACAGATGGAGATTGAAGTAGCATAATAATAACAGTATTTAAAATAGAAAAACTTAAAAGTGAATCCACTTCACTTACTGTCTGTGCCTTGATTCTACGGATAAAAGCTGCTGCCGGAGAGAAGGCAGCGGCAAACTATGAAATATTTACAAAAAAAGCTGTGAAGAGCAAGCTACCGCCTTCACATTTCTTGTTAAATGTACAACATAACATAACAAATAAAGGCAGTAGAAATTGTCATTGTGAAGAAATATTTTTCACAAAAAATGAACTGTTGCTGTTGGCTATTCAAAACTCTTGCAATAATAACATTTAAACACTGTGTTGAATTGTTTGCATGTGAGTCCAATCATCAAGTGTTCACCAATACTGACTATTACTGAGTATTTATTATAGTGTAGCAGAGTATTTTTCCCTTTAATATGGTGGAGTGGTCTCAGATCAATCTAGCCATGTGCTTCAAAACTGTGCATTGTATAAAGGGCCCAAAAGTACAAATCTATTGACATTCAGGTGTCTGACTGAAGCTGTGTTTCTTTGCAGTTGCAGGTTTCTCCCAGGTGGGGGCGATGTGTGACATCACTTCCTGCTGCACTTCCCTTGCAGAAACCTGAACATCCACAGCTGGTGGTGCAACAAGTGCAGGCTTTAAAGTATCACTGTACTACATCAGTACCATCTTAGTTATTACTACAAAGATCAAACTGTGTCTTTGAGACCAAAAATGCCAGGTAGGAATGGTCATACACCACTTAAACTGAAAGGCAATCAATTAAACATTCAGCACAGCTCACATGCATACTATTTATATACATTATGTTAATAATATGTAAAAGCAAAGCAATAAATCAAAAATAAATCTAGGAAAAAATGTCGTTATGCATGAAGAGGCCGACAGAGTATAGTAACAGATCCAGGGGACACATTGGACTCCTCACACTTTTCACGTTTTATATACCTATTCAGTATTTGTCAGAATCTGGATCTCTTGTAATCAGGTTGGTTTTCTCAATGTCACTTTGTTCAACTGCTCATAGTTCTAGTTTGATAACAGACTCTGAATTTTGTCAGTATTAGTCATATCGGAATTTTAAATTGACTACTAAATGTTAGCTCTAAAGGCAGTTTAAGATCTAATCAAATACTGCCAGCCATTTAAAAATAATAGCGTGAAAAGTGTATATGTTTAAATTGTGTTATATTTGTAGGTTTGTTATTATGTAAATGTGCCAGATACTTTTTGAAACAGTTTTCTAAAAAGTAAGATCCTAATTAGTCCCTTGAGTGGACATTTAATTAATTGAATCTAATCAAATTTTTTATTTTAATGTAATCAACATGCTGGATCCATAGTTTATTTGCCTAGTGATTTTCTGACCTTAAATCAACCATCTGCTGTCCTGCCTTTGCCTCGTTGGCCCTCAGTCAGACCGGTGGACAGGAATTAAAAATACCAATTAGTCCCGTGCTGAATCCAAGTGAGCTGCTTGACGCCGGAGCAGAGCCAATGAGAGATTCCTGGTACAGAGGATCTGAGGTCAATTACTGTACATGTAAGTGTTAATGTAGGCTAGAGTTATATTCAATAAAGTCAGAAATCCACATTAATAGAATACAAATGAAGATGGCACTGATGTCTAAGACTCAGCAGTAAAAGAGGAGTGGTCTTCCAAGAGAAACACAAGCAGAAAGAGGGGAGGAGAGCAAAGTGGGAGGTAGAGACAATGAAGGAGGGATAAAAGGAGTTGAGCTCTCCACTCTTGTGTAAATCTCTATTAATCTGATCAGACTCTGCAGAGGGGAGACACGGCTGCAGGCTCAGGGACTCTGAGGTAAGAACACTCTCACAATGTTAATTTAACTCTTCTTTTATTCAAATATTGAAAAAGTAAAGAGGCCAGTTAAGAGCCAAAGTGTGGCTCTGCTTTAACCTTTTACCATTCAGATGCAAAGAAACATTAACCCTTTTTTTAGAAAACTATTTGGACATTGTTAAAAAATAATAAATAATAAATAGTTGATCATTAAAATATAACATGAAACAACAAATTGATTATTGATGTCAGTTACTAAAAGCATTTTAGTTTATTTATTTATTCATTTTTAGTCAAAAAACGTAGAGCCAGCCAAGACGTCCTCAATGACATGGTTATCCGAACCTTTGTTCGAAATCTGTTCACTAAATTGGGAAAACATATTCCTCGAAAACAAGGTCAGTGGGACAATGGATCCTTGCAAGGATATTGGTGTAAACTATAGGAATATGTGTTATATATATATTCTATGTTCCCAAGTGTTTATTTTGAGGGAAATTAATGGATTAAAATTAATTACAATATAATATATTTAGTTTAATGGATTTTTTAGAAACATCGGCTGCAGAGTTCACAATAAAACGTAAATCAAAAAATCATTCACTGTCTTAAAAATTGGAGCTGACCATGAGAGTGAATAAGAGGGTGGGAGGAAGGGATAAAAGTCTTACGAAGTTTCATTAGAAAAATGACAAAGCCCGTTTTTTCCAAAAATTTAAAATGAGACAACTAATGCTAATTTCGACCAAAAAAACAACATGTTTCCGATAATTGATATTCCGTCTGGCATTATTTTAGCAGTTTATTCTACATGTAACTTCTTGATTTATATAAATAAATATAAATGTAACAGAGTATATAACACAATAGCCATTCAAAATATAAAAAACTTTACAATGATATAACAACGGTGAAAATATAATTTATAAATGGATTATAAGCTAAGGACGCATCTTGCAGGTTTAAGTAAAACATGTTTGACCTCACCTAACACCAGACAGCCTGGCAAGTAAACAAAGCAGCAGCACTCTGCATTTACACTATGGGATTTACACTGAAGAAGTATTTCCTGAACTTTGATCTATTTTGTGTCTCAACAAATTTTGTGCGAGCCAAAAAAAAAAACGATATTGACATTGATCTTGTAATGCACTGGGATGTTTATAGTTTTAACGCCAGATCCATTCTCCGTCAAGAAATCTGTTTACCAGTAGAGACTTCCTTATTTTCTTTCTCAGAGTCCGATGTGTTTTATTCACAGATCTAACTTCTGTTGTCAGTTTGCAATTTGGGATTAATCTCACTACTTAAATCCACTTTGAGCATATGGTGCACGACCACAGGGTTCACCATGGATTATCTCACCAATGCACACACACACACACACACACACACGCACACGCACACGCACACGCACACGCACACGCACACACACACACGCACACGCACACGCACACGCACACGCACACACACACACACACACACACACACACACACACACACACACACACACACACACACTAAAGCATGCGAGCCCACTTATCTCTGGCTAAGGTAGCACAACAACTGTTGGCAATTAGGTTAATTAAGTGACCTCTGGGCATAAGGTCACGGCTAAACTGTGGCGATTGGGTGTGAAACGTTTCTGTACATTGACCATCTGTCTGTCCTCTAAGCCCTGTAAATCACAGCAGGATCAGCAGAGACAGAAAAACACCTTTTAGTTCAGGGGTTGTTACTCCTTTTTACTGATAAGACACGTTAGTAAAAATTCCTTCTCAATTAAAAATAAATAAGGAATTGTTTTTTCTGTTTTGCACCTCAATAATTATTTTGCATTTAACTTACTTGGTATAATGAAGGCAGTGGTGATCATTTTTACACAACATACTATGTCTGTATGTAGTTCACCCTGTTTTATTATTGATATAGTGCAGTGAATCATGTATGAACTATCAACACACACACACACACACATTGTGTAGGCTGGTCACTGCGAGCAACAGGAGGTCTGGGAGGTTTAGCTGCCACATCACGTGTGTGCCATTTCGAAATGCCGGCCCTGTATAATGAAGGACATGCTACAGCGCTCAGAGGGTCAGCGAGCCTTTGTGATATAGACACAGGAAAAATAATACTCCTTGTTAGGGTTAGGGGATCGTTTGGGATCCAGACTTTACACAATAAACTGTTAGTTTTTTTACTCTTAAAAATTAAATTTCAAGTCTATACAAAATATGTAATGTGTCCCTGCAGGCTTAATTTGGGCTTCAAGGAAGTACATCACATTCATTTAAACTAAAAGAGGAGTGTCTCGTCGTCTGGTTAATTTAGCATGTCACACTTGTGATTTGGACTAATCCTCTTTGCCATGTGAGTTGGCTGGTCAGACAGACGCAGCTGAGGAGCTCATCCTCCATCATGCTGCTGAGCACTGAAGACGTTTACACTGGTCAGCCTGCTCTCAAAGTGTAATCAAGGTAATTGAGGCTTATTTACTGCATTTCTGAACAAGCAGAATTGGTCAATAAAGGCCAGAGGGTAGAAATGAATGTGAGAGAGAACATTATATGTAAATTATGCCTTTTATTTCACTCAATAGAGTATGTTTTTAATTTCACTATGGTGCTAACTAAATCAGCAAAAACATGTGAAGCTAATGACTGTAGACTTGTAGATACAAATATATAGCACTGGAACAAACATCCGGTAAACGCCACAAACAGCAAACAGTTTTAATCAGAGCTGAATCAACGCTACTCTGACAGAGTCTTAACGTAAAGGTGATTTTATTATTGTGTCCTCCCCTTGTGTTACTAAAGATCTTCTTTTAAAATCTGTCTTTCTGTGTTTTACAGGTTTACTGCATTCCACAGAGACGGAGGGAGAGAAACAAGCCAAGATCCAGGATTAAATCATTATATCACGCGACAAAGAATATCAAAGAAAAAGCTGTGAATTCCATTTGTTTGTCAGATGAGTGGATGCTTTGTTATCGGGCTTCCTGATGTCTCCTTTCCAACTACCATGAAGTCAAGACAACCTTGACCTCCACGTACGTCGCACATTGTGAAGTGAAGCCAAGCTCCTTAGTCTTCCTGGCTGAACTTTGGATGGAGATAATGAGGAAGTCCCGGTCCCGACACCTGTTGCTTGTTCCCATTTTGATATCTTTAATTTCCCTTATCCTCTGCCCTGCGTCTGCAAGCTCAGGGCCTGACTTCGGAGCCCACCCGCGCTTCATCTGCACCCCTATTCCCGTGGACGCAGACCCTGCATGCTTCCCCATGGGGGGTCCTGGTGTAGGGCCAGGACATCAAAGTGTACCCCCTGCTGGCTGGTGGGGGGCGAGCGATGAGGCGAAAGCCACCATCCTGCACCTCAGGGAGAGCCTCCTGCAGCAGAAAGAGACCATCCTGGACCAGAGGGAGACCATCAGAGAGCTGACGGCCAAGCTCAGCCTGTGTGAGGGTCTCGGACGGGGCCTCACGCCTCACGACGAGCACCACGGCTCAAACCCCCGTCACACAGGGGCGGACAGTCATCACACGTACACTGACAACGGGCACTATAGCAACCAGCAAGGTCCCCATGGAAACCTTATACCAGACTCACCGCACTACCCATCCATGGGGGGGCAGCGATCTGATGGGGGGCACAGCGACCACCAGGGGAAGGATAAACATGTGAGACCGGGGGACATAACGTCGTCCCCAGAGCAGATGGAGAGGATGCTGCAGGCGCTGAAGGACAGGCTGGACAATCTGCAGGTGAGCAGCGAGAGGAGGAAACTTCTTCAGATTCGTACTCGGAAATAACACACACGTAGAAAGGCAGCTACAAATAAGACAAAAGGAGAGGAATAAATATAGAAAGTAAAACAGAAAGAAAGACGGACAGAAAGAAATAGAGAAGGAAAGACAGATGGAAGTGAATTCAATAAATATTGTGTTAAAGTGTGTACACTACAGTTGATAAAAGGATGTAGGGGGAGGTTTATGATGTGTAGTGATAACTTGTTCTTTTGCTTGTTTGGACATATCAAAGGTAACATCAACGGATTGCATTTACGAATAATCAAGTTCCAGTAGTATGTGCATTTACTTCTTTAGAGAAAGGAAATATGTAATACTTGATTGCATAAAGAGCAAGAGGGTCACTGTGATGTCCGTCAGTTGGCACCTCGGAGCGGCAACAGGCTCAGGTGTGTTCGTCACCGATGTCAGAGACTCTTGCCAAAGGTTACATGTTTGTCTCTTTATCTACTCACCTGGTAGATGTATCACCCTTTAGCTCTCTTCCATGGATGGTGACCACAGACAGATGCCAGGAGCTGTGAAGTGTGGAGGGGGGGTTGGCACGAGTCTTACATCAGCAGTGCTTATCTTGATCTCCCCTGACAGGTTGTTAGTTAGGGCATGTGCCACGAAAAAGCCCAGATTACCTGAGAGGAAGAGAAGTCAATTCAAGATTCAAGGCTTTTATTGTCATGTGTGCGTAGCTACAGTGTAGTTATGACAATGATAATCTAAGGTCACAGGCTCCTCCAACAGTGCAACAACAATAAAACAGATAATAGAGCAAGTAAATAAAAAATATATATAATATAATAGAAATAGTGCAAAATAGTCTATATACAAGTAATTGGAATATTGGGAGGAGACAATGAATACCTGACTTCTGCAGCTGACATTAAAGGGTTCAGGGAAAGAAAAGCAAAACACACAAAATTACTCTCTTAGACTTTAAGGTGACAGGCCAACTCATTATTGTGTAAGCAGGAAGTAAAGGATTTAAGTGACAGGAAGTGTGTTGTTATCACGTCTTCACCTGTGTGTTCTTCACCTCCAGAAGAGGAACACTTCTGTGGCCTACTCCAGCTCTCTGAAGGAGCTTCTCCAGAGGAAGATCAACGCTCTGGAGCAGCAGCTGCGCCGTCACTCCTCCGCCCTCAGCAGCCATGACCACCATGATGACGACAGCACCCACAGAGACGACAAAGACCATCACCACGAAGACGATCGCCACGACGACCGCCACGACGAGCACCACAACGATGACCACAAGAACGACCACAGGGACAGCAGTCGCCACACAGACCATCACGATGTGGACAGTGACCATGACGACTACGATGAAGGGAACCATGATGACGATGATGACGATGATGATGATGATGAAGACCACCATAGTAATGAAGCAGACAGTCACAGTTATCATACACACACAGGGCCACAGACTGGTTTCAACTCAAATAAACTGCAAACAATGCTCAGCAAGCTGCACCTCCCAGGTACACACACTGAATAGCATGCAGTCATTTATGACAGACATGTTTTTATTAATAAAGCAGCATTTGGTAAAAGTTGTGTAAGTGACGTGTTCGGCAGCTGAGTATGTTCGAAAAAAAAATAAGATGAAAAATACATGATGTCATTTGGTTAGGGGTGGCTCAATTAACACCTTTAACGTCTAATACTGTGACCTTGAGCAGGTCTACTACCTACTTCAACATTAAACAATCAGATAGAAAAAAATAGTCCTCTCTGAAAAAACTAAGGAATTATAACTCCATGAGGGGAATAGATTTTTAAAGTACCTTCTTCACCTCGGTAACAGCCAGTGGCAAAAAAAATGATGATGAAAAAGCTCCAGAACAGCCACTAAATGGACGTTTGAGACCTTAGATTGTTTTGTCCCCTGTTGTTTTATGGCATACTCAAACATTTTAAGCCAACATGAGTTTGATGAACTCAAACTGCTTACAGTTTAAACATCTAGCCACAATATATTTGAATAACAACTGGGCAAACTCAGGAGAAAAGAGCTCCAGTTGCTTAACGAACCTTAAGATGTGATTGTTGTCATTGAATGATGTTATTTTTCTTCAACAACAGGTCACAGCAGGGACAACTCTTTTAATCCCGAAGGTTTCCAAATCAGCTTCCCCATGAGAACCAACTACATGTACGGGCAGGTGAAGACAACGCTGATGCAGGAGATCTTCGCCATGACGTTGTGTCTCTGGATCAAGTCGGGCGCCGGGCAGACCCTGGGGACGCCCTTCTCTTACTCAGCACCAGGCCAGGCTAATGAAATAGTGCTCATTGAGTGGGGGGACAACCCAATGGAGCTGCTGATTGATGACAAGGTGAGGGAGAAAACATCTACACAGTTTTTACAGATATTTCTGTATTTCTTTTTCTGTTCTCTCATCAAAGTCGTTCGAAATGGACCAGATTCATTCAGAGAATTGTGTTTTGTAAATCCTCCAGGATTTGTCTGATTATAATTGGTTGTTGGGTTGGTCAGTGTAACTCAGATCAGATCAAATTACAGTTAATAAGGGTTAAACCTTATCATGACTTCTGATGGAAGTAGATGGTAGTTGACTTGTGGAGCTAAAAGGGGAGGGCCTATTTTATATATTTTCTTTCTGAACGTGTTGTTATTTCAACTGGATGTATTTGTATAAGTGTCTCACCACCTTCACTCTCTCATCCACAGGCTTTGACGCTCCCCCTGTCATTGGGTGATGGGGAGTGGCATCACATTTGTGTGACTTGGTCCACAAGGGATGGGCAGTGGGAGGCCTACCAGGACGGAGAACAGAGGGGGTCCGGGACAAACCTTTCCCCCTGGCACCCGATCAAAGCTGGAGGAGTCTTCATCCTGGGACAGGAACAGGTAAACCTTCATCCTCTGTCGATACACAATGCAAGAAGGGAGGCATTGAATGCATGGGAGAACATCTAGTGTGTTCCATTTTCAAGTGTGCTTTAATTTATAAAACCATATGCACTGGTTTTAAAATAATCACACAATCTGCACTCAGATATTACCTTAAAGCCTCTGTACGTATGAGCAACATTTTTGGCCTGATTTACGGCACAAAGCTGCGGTTAACAAAATGCAGTGTTGTCCACTCCTTTCCAATAAGAGCAGCTAGCACAAGCAAGCGACGTTGGGGAAAGAGACCATCATACTACAATATCTTATACATCTGATCTAAGAAATGGGCCTGATGATTACTTCTGTTTTGGTCTGGCACAACAGAAGTAATATTTTAATATCAATTATGGAAAGCAATGATTCGTGTTAACTTTGACTGTTCTTTCTCTCTTCTTCAGGATATTCTGGGAGGCCGTTTTGATGCCACTCAGTCTTTTGTGGGAGAGATGTCAGACCTACATTTGTGGTCACATGTCCTGCCCGCCAGTGACATCTACAGCCTGGCCTCATGTGGCAGCGACCTCAAAGGAGACGTCATCGCTTGGTCCGAGACAGAGGTGGAGCTTCATGGAGGCGTCGCTAAATACCCTTTTGACCCCTGTCACTGAAAGGCCATAACACCAGTGAAGTACTTGAAGAGATATCCTGAAATGTACTGAGAATATTTATCATTCATCAAAAGGTGCAAGAATAAGAAAAATCTCCAACTGACTTTCAGTTATTTTGAGGATGATTAATAGTGGCACCAACTGAATGCCTTCCTTTAAACTTAATCAGTGACTTTTTCTTTAAAAATAACAATAAGTCTAATCTGTGTTTACAGAGACTTTGTAGTGGTCCTGGGCCTTAGGTTTTTGCCTCCTCTTTAATCATGAGCTAGAGTTTTATTTTAAACAAACAGGTGCTGTATGTGACATATTGTCATATCCTGAAAAAGTCTTAATACTGTAGGGTCTATGATCATATCAGATGACCTTATGGGTTTTGGTGACAGTTTGAAATGTTTGTTTAGATTGAATGGGACTCATAGAAATGTGTTATAAAATCAACTTGTAATCTGGATGTTCCTTTTTTAAAAAGGTCTCCACAAATATACAGCTACTGTACCAAAGAAATATAATTGATTTAAGTTAGAGATTTTAATAAAACAAAATCAATGTGATGTAGTTGTTTGGGATGGGGGAGAAAAACAGAATAGCCTGTCAGACTGATTGTGTCTTACATTCTTGGATCGGCTAGCATTTTTGTTTTAAATGCACCCGTTTGTTCACTGAAGAAATCACTAACGTTTATTTATTTTTCTCCCAAAAATATGTATTAATCATTTTTAAAATGGTGTATGTTGTGTGATCAAATCATTGCACTGCGGCTTTTCTTGAATGGTCTTGCCTTGAATGTATATTTGTTAATGTACTGTAAATAGAACATTTAGGCCGTTAGATTTTGATGTTAAGTTGTGGATGTGTTTTGTTTTTTAAAATGTTATGACAGTGTAAATAAAAGTCTGAAAAACAGCTCCTCATATTTGTGAACATACATCTCAATCTTGACACAAAACTGGTAAACATATTAAACTTAAATAGCATCTAGACCATTGACTGACAAAGCCAGTACCTAATACTCTATAATTTAACTAACCCAATAAACTACTTAACTCCCAAGGCTCCACTCAGACACAGACAGTAACAAAGTGACACATTTACCAGATTGATGGAAGTGGAAGTGCGCACGTAGGTATATCAGGGAGCACTGGCTTTGTGGTGAGAAATGGAGTCATTGAATCCAAGTTTAAGCTGAACCAAGACATTAAGTCAAATTCTCGAATAAACAATTGGTGTAAGTAGCAGGCAAGTTTATAATTATAGTCTCAAACGTTGGCGATATCGTGTGTTTAGGTCGCCCTCCATGAGCCGTGACGACTGTTCGGCCAGGCGATCAAATTTCGCGCGACTAATGGTAAGCGAAAGTTCGCTTCGCTGTACTTCGCTGTCTACTTTATTGGCATTCTAACATTATTAAAGGTCCCATGTCATGGCCATTTCTACTGATCATAATTCCATTGTTGAGGTATACTAGAATAGATGTATATTGTGCAATTATCCAAACTCACATTGGTTTCTCATACAGCATGTGTATTCACTCTGTCCTAAACGGCTTGTTGGAGCTTGTTGAAGCAAGTTGGAGTTGGAGTTCAGGCTGAGAAATCCGCGGAGCTGCAGCTGAGAAAAATAAGGCTGGCTGAGTGTGTGTGTGTGAGGAGCTCCGCGGTTTGATCGTCGTTACGTCACTTGGTTCCCGGAAGAGAACAATGGAAAAAGAGAAATCTCCAACGAGGCGTTCTGTGTCATAGACAGGTATTTTCGGTGTTAGAGTTTTACTCGCTACAGGGTGTACTTTGAGGGTTTGTGATTTGCAGACCGTTTACATGCATACAAAGCTACATAACATACACACAAGGGGAGTGGTAATAACCGGAAAGGATGTCATGGGACCTTTAATACTGACATGTGGATTTTTAGGATGATTTTCTTTTTTTAAACTATGTTTAACATCTTGGTCTTAGGTTTTCACATCCTAACATTTGAAGAATAGGTCTGGTACCGTATGCATGGCCGTATCTACCATTGAGGTCACCGAGGTCCGGACCTCGGTAATATTTTTCGAGCTGTATACAAAACATGTGAAATAATTGCACTAAACGGGGTTCTTTGTAGTACTTCCATTTACTGCCGATGGGGGCGCTGCATAACTACGTAGCCTTGATTAAAGCAAACAGAAGAAGACGACAAACATCAACAAACCACCGCAGCATCCCGGACTTGTACCGGAGCAGCGAAGGAGTGATGAGGTATCTAGAGATCTGAGTCCAGCGGGCTGCTTGTGTTTCTGTTCATCAGGACATCATATGACCAGCAGATCCTGCCTGAATACGTTAGTCAGTGGACGTCCGACAACATGCACACTACCTTATATCGCAGCTATAGGCTATTCTTTGGTTTAAATTGCTTGAATAAACTAGCTACTGTAGAGAGCTAAAGTTAATTACATTCATCCAATGTCAGAAGGATTACCTTTTAACAAACGTTGTAATGCTTTTCTTTCATTTCAATTTGAGTAAAACAATGGAGATATAACATTGTATTATTTTCTTTTTACACTGACTCAGATATAATGAAAAGACTACGTCAGTCGAAGTTCAGCTTTGGTAAGGAAGAGACAGGACAGGCAGAGAGAGAGAGAAAGTGATGGAAGTCAGGGAGGAACTGCAGGTACAGTCACACAAAAGAATGTAGGCTTAATAACCCCATCTATCTTTCTATCTATATATATATATATAATCTAAATTACAATAGGCATAACTGTAAAACAACATACTGTACATCTATTGCAGTTATGATGTCATAATAACATACAATTGTATAAAACAAAAATAATGGAAACAAACAAGTGAAATTAACTAAATGGCTGAATTGCTTTTAATTCACTGGCAGGAGCGACAAGTGAGGAGGAGCAAAAAGTGAACAACGAGGGAGAGATTGAACAAAGAGAAAGAGTAGAGGACAGAGAGAGTAATGAACAGGAAGAAGACAGAGAGACTAAAGATGGAAGAGAGGCTGCAGATTATGGAAAGAAGAGAGACATGGAAAATGAATGTTGACAATGTTTTGTGATCATTTTAGCCTCTTCTGCATGTCCAGATCATTAATAGTAACAATCAGCTGATGTTTATGTATTACACTTTCAAAAATAATTTATGCTGACATTGTCAGCCCACTGACATGGTTTGAAATCAATATATTATCCAATGTGTGACCCCCCACAGGACTTAAAAAGCACCTAACTAGATCATGAAAAATCCCAAAAATATCGGGGGGTGTCCCCTGAACCCCCTAACATATTTGGACCTCGGTATTTAGGAAATCCTGGATACGGCCCTGACCGTATGCTATACAAGATCATGCAGGGTTCATAAATAAAGTTGACCTAGCAGATTAAATATAAAGACAAACCCCTCGGCCCCCCCATTTCAAAAAAATAAAACAGCAATACATCATCTTGGTTTACCTTTTATTTTTACACAGTAGTTTATTCGTACCAATGAATCATGGTTTTCCTTTTGCTACATTTACAGATGATCTATCCATCTTCAACTTAACAGTAAATAAAAATAAATAATACAAAATAAACATTTTCTGAAGAGGCCCAGTTTCAGTCTGATCATTTCAGTGTTCATTTTTAATGTTTAAATAAACATTTGTTGTACCAACTGTTTTTTTTGGCAACTTTGCACTTCAAGAATACCCAGAAGGTCGAGGCCTACAGATAGTCTGTGTGTTTTGTTAGCACACAAACATGGAGGATTAAAGTTAGGCCTTTGTCAGTTTCATAAGGTAGGAGAGTAAAGGCAACTCAATATCTGTTATTTGAAGAACCAATCACCAGCTGTGTCTTTAAAACAAAGTCTTCATGTTGTCATCACAAAGAAAAAGCTTCAAATAATGTCATTTCTACAGTTAATGGTTCGTCCTTCAGCATATTGCAGTGTTAGATCACCAGTAGAGGGTGCTACAGAGTATTGGAGTGTTGTCAGTCAAAGTAACAGCATTTTCTCCAAAATGCTAAAATTGATAAAGTGCAGTAGACAAATATTTTCACTACCTTCTAAAAATTGCCAATTCAATAAACAACTAGCAATACGTTTATGAACTGGATGTCAAGCAAATCTATCACTGGACACAAATCTAAACTTGTCACCGATTCCTTACATCTGAATATCTTTACTATTATATAATGAATCAACGCTTTGTTAGTGTTCCTTGTTTTGTTGCCTCTTCATTTTCATTACTGTTGTATGATGGAAATGTCAGCTTGTGAGAAGCCCCCGCACACTTCAAGTGGTCTCTGGGCAGCCATTGAGTCAAAAACTGGACTTTTGTTTTTGAGACTCTTTGCTGCTTGTGCTTCACAGTCTGGTTTACTCTAAAATAAATAAACCAGACTTTTAAACATCTCTTTAACACCATCTCATTCAGAAAAGAATCTACGATAAGACCAATAGCTATATGCTTAAATCAACCTCAATATTAAAAAGCTATTTATCGGTATTAACAGGGAACACTAACACTTTTCAAATCAGTGCACTAGCATGATCAGCGATGCATCAGTACCTACTCTGACGGTTCAGTTTATCAACATGCAGTCCTACAGTAGCTCGTACAAAAATCAGATTTGAACAAAAGATAAAGAATAAATTAAATCATTTCTATGTGTATAACAAATATGCTAACATCTATTTACAAAAAGTATACATTGTAATGAGCTGCCTTTGTGACTTCATGAAACGCACTATAGCGGACAGTCCAGGCTCTAACAGTTAAAATGTCTTGCAGAGTTATTACTTGTTGTGAGAGAGATGTCCGTGTTCATCTTGTAGTGTTGAGCAGGAAAGAAATATGGGTGGCATGCTAGAACATTACATCGGAGAGGACGTGATGATCATTGCTCAGTAAAGTGTTATTAAGGATTTGTAAACTTATTGTAAGTTGCTTTGGATAAGAGCGTCAGCTCAATGTAATATAAATAAGCCTACAGCTATTGCTGAAGCATGTAAAGAAACATGCCAAACAACACATCTTGTCTTAGTGAGCTGAAACAAAAAGCTATCTGGAAGGAGAGAAATTGCTTTCTCCATTAATACTGCAAGTAAAGCAACCTTTCTGCCCTGTAATTGAAAATCAACAGTAACTTGGCAAACAGTCATGAACAGTGACATTTTCCTCACATAAGGGTTACAGTATGTAGGGTTTAGACGGTAGTTATGCGTGTCAAAGCCATTTAGAGTAGTATAGGAAGCAATGGGCACATCTCAGTGATCTGAAATCTTTTTTGCTGCGTTGACTTAAACAGATTCTTCTCTTACTATCGTCAAAGGTCCAGTGTGTAGGATTTATTGGTATCTAGCGTTCACATTCTTTACGTTTTTGCTTCCTTGGCGGCAATAATTCACACTTGTTAGCTTTTTCTTGAGCCAGATAATGAGTATGACCCTCCATTACTGTTCTCAAAACTTCTTAATACATCAAATGTTTGGCCAGCACCAACAACCTCGTCTTCCTAATCTCCATCTTTTCAACGCTGTGCCTCAAAATTCCAGCTGAAAAACACAATGCCCCCCTCTAGAGCTGGCAGAAACGGCACCGTGTGTAGATATGACGCGCTCATTATAAGCTAACGATTTCATGATAAGTGATGATTATACACTAAAGAAAACCTAAAAGGTGAATAATATATTCCACTTCTCTTAATAGATCCACCACAAATCCTACATACCTGTCCTTTAACTAAAAAAACATTTGTAGTATTTGAATATTGAATTCACATTTTTCTGGGGTGCACACAACCGAGGAAGGCCATTTCTCATTTAGGCAGTGTCATCATAAATGTGAAAGAACACTCCACGGGAACTGAAGCGGCTTGCTACTCTGAAAAAGACCGTATTCACACTAATGCAGATGTCAGAAACATAGAAGGCTTTGTGTCACCATTGTATTTTCATAGAGTATTCTTAAAGGCCAGAGCCCATACAGAGAAATATTAAACCTCTTCTGCACAAAGGCTGCTTCAGTCAGAGGCTGGACATAGTTCTGATGAACAGCCGTCAGTTTTTTAAAAAGTTTTGTTTGTGATTTACAAGGCAGTTAGGAGGAAATGGAGGAAAAAAGATTTCCAAAAAATAATCAGGATGCCCTAAATCTCAACAATCATAGCCTTTTTAAATCCTTCGTGGTCCCTGCATTTTGGAAAACAGGAAAGACTTGTTTCTGAAATCACCAACATTAGTCTGAATAAGGTCTAAGCCCAGTGCACAGATCACTTAGATGCTGAACGAGAGGGAGGTGGTGAGAAGACGGGACGGACGATGTGCTCTGGTTGTAGTGTGTCAGGGTGTGTATACCAGCAGTAGTGTAAGAAAGGGGTTAACAAGAGGCAGCCACGGCGGGGAGCGCTTCACTCTGAAGGAGGTGTTCAAGAGTCTGGTAGACGGGGTACCAAGGAGTCCTCTTATCAGGGAGAGGATGTGTTCGAGGACGGTGGAACGAGGAGCAACTAAACTTATGGACAGGTAGTGAGGAGCAGGGAAGAGAATGTGTGTCCTGTTGGAAGGAGGATGAGAAGGACAGAGGAAGATAGCTAGAAAATGAGTTGAATACTCTACGGTTGTTCCTCCTTCTTCTTCAGTGATATACGTTTCTTCCTCGCAGCGAGCATTTCGTAGAAGGGATCAACACTGACAGCAGATCTGTAGGAACAAACCAACAACAAACAAACACTATTGAGTCGAGTGGATTATCAAAATACAATTACATCAAATTACTTTGGCATAAACTAAATTGGGCGCCTCACCTTGTGCTTCACTTTTAATAAGTTGCTCTGATGTCCTTAGAGGACAATAAAGGCCTAAAGTGACATTAAAAATATATATGGATGAATTGCTAGTTTTAAAAACAACAACAAATAAACCTCAAGTATTTTCTGTATACCAAATACTTGGGGTATTTTTTGCTCAAATCTGAGACATGTCCGCGATTAGCAACAACATTGATTGATCTCTTGGGGAAACCTGAAAAACGACACGTTGGAAGCCAGAGCTCTACGTCGAAAGGCAGATTTTAAAATTGTGGTTTTAATGAGTTTAAATTAAAAGATTTGTTAAACGTTCTCACTAGTCTACTGCTACCCAAACTTTTCCAATAATGATATTCTGCATTTCCATACTTGATGCTGTGGATCCATTCGTCCTTCTCCTCCGGTGCGGGGGCGGAGATACGGTACACATTGTGGTTTCCCTCCACTACCCTCCCATCAGCCTCCGTCTTGCACGCCTTAATCAGCTGTCCACGGTTGTTGGGAATGTACAGCTCAAAGCAGTTCTTTTTGTAAACAAATGAAAGAATATTAATTAGATAAACAGTTACAGTTTGTTGTGAAATCAACAGTTATGAAACGATGTGATAACAACATTTGCCTAGACCAGGGGTTCCCAAAGTGGGGGTCGGGTCGCGAGATGATTGCAAAATTTTAAAAAAATTAAAAAACAGGGGGTCGCCATTCTCTGGCACTGTTATTTTGGGGGTCGCGGGCTGAAAAGTTTGGGAACCCCTTGGACCTAGACTGCAATCATTCAAACTTACAGGCTTCCTCGGGTCTTCTACCTCCCGGATGCTAAGGTTTTCCAAAGGAATGATACCTCGTGGCTCCTTATCCTGTTAGGGAAACACACAATAACAGCAGATTATTGGCAAAAGAGTTACAACATTAAAATGCCTGTAATGTGTCTTTTTCTGCATTAACAGTTGTATTTATTTCCGATGCCTGTTGTTTCACTAAGAAAGTCAATAAATGTACAGCCGACATAACAAATGAATGCATGCATCTGCCTTGTGATTTGTATCTTTTTCTTAGAAGCAGAACTTAAAACCAGCCTTTCAGTAAGTGACAAATGGTGTATTCATTGTTTGAATTGTAGTTTTAGCAAGGTGGTATCCTGAGCTACACTGGAGTCCTCCTGGTGTTTTGGAAAGCAGGTCTTTGAAATGTGGCCTCATGTGACCAGTCTGACTCGTCTCTTTTGTTGCGATTATGAATGTGGAACCAAACCAGTTTGTCTTCTGGGGATTACCACAGTCGTGCATTTAATCCTTGAGTTCAGTAACCTAACCTCATTTTAGATACATTACATTATTGCCAATGGGAATACCCAATTTTACCCGTAGGCCTTAAATAACCTTTAAAAAACAATCACATTTTCCAGAAGCCTTGCAACTGTAGCCACTATCAGATTGTATTGCAAGATAAGACAACAATGCAACTGATCCTGTTGCTTTTTTCCCCTCAGAAAACTCCACGCAAATACAGCAGCAACATCCTGTACGACCTGCACCAGATACATCTGCAAGGAGTGGCAGACTCCCTCGAGTGTTGCACCGACTTACTGTGGTGTATTCAAAGTAATAAAGGCAGTTGTCTGTGAGAATGAACCATCGTCGCTTCCAGGTTTTCACGCGTCCCCCTGAAACACAAAAACATGCTCATTGTGATCACGAGTGGGAACAAGATTTCCTTCATGGGGGAAAAGTTGAATTGGGACTAATCTACTATTTCTAATGTCTTACAGCTAACTACGTGGCTAACGTTTTCAAACTACAACAACTGTCCGTACATACCTCCTGAGAAAACAAGCAGCGGCAGTAGAGGGTGGAAATCGCAGGGAAGAAGCAGAGACAAAAAGGGACCGGAGGATTTAGAGACAGAGGACAAATAGAGAAAGAGAGACGGACGGGGACGAGGAAGAGAAAGAGATTTTATTAGTGACAGAATTCACAGGCCCCGCCATGCAAAAGAGAACATCCGATTTTTAGACTGCCATGACGCAGGAAAGTGAGTCTCCTGTTCACCATCATGAGATAAGGCAGAGAGCAGCAACCCTTAGAGACGGGAGGGTGTGTCATCAGAGCACAAAACCTCAAGAGAGAACAAAGTACACTGCATACGGGACATAGCACTGTCTCTTCACAATGGAAATACTTCTGATATCTGTAACACTGATACAATCAATTTTTTCAATTGTACAGGATCAGGGTTAAAAGGCAACATGAAATAAAGTAGTCCACAACAAAGCCTCCCTGGCATCATCTCACCGAGTTTGAGAAGCCAGCCCTCTCTGTCCGGGTTGAAGAAGGTGTGCGTCAGGTCGTTGCCGTCGTCCTCTGGGATTTTGAAGGGCTCGTTTTTAATGCTATCATAGAGATTCTGGAACAACACACAGGATAAAAGTAAAGTAAGCTCACTTCAATGTGTTCATTTTGTTGTAATTTAGCCATTTCCCAAAACAAAATGTAGATCTCATGGTACCCTGAGCAGGTCCTCGGGGAGGTCTCCCCCCTCGTTGATGCCTCGGTTCATCGAGATGAAGCGGTCCAGTCCGGGTTTGTCCCTCACATTTGGGTTGTGGAGGCTTGTGTTCAGCATAATGATGGCAAATGACAGCACATAACATGTGTCTGCAAACAGGAGAAGAAAGAGAATAAGACTCTATTTCCACACAAAACACGTGATTATTTACTACATTTAAATTAATATTAGAGAGAAAAACAACAGGTTTGGGCTTTAGTGAATAGTTCAGAGTCTAAATAACTATTTGAATGCTTTTTTTGCATGTCTTCTTATTCTGCTTAATCCCTGTATTTCTGCACAATAGCAGGGTGGATTAGGCTTCACTAATATGGTATTATGCTATTTTTAGAAATAGATTCCAGTGGTGGCTATGTAGGATTATTTTT
Source organism: Notothenia rossii (assembly GCF_949606895.1). NCBI lineage: Eukaryota > Metazoa > Chordata > Actinopteri > Perciformes > Nototheniidae > Notothenia > Notothenia rossii. The sequence goes on from NC_136905.1 coordinate 17,280,562, forward strand.
TAATAAATTCCAAGTTAAAATGTATTTAAAAGAGAAAGATGAAATCACTTTCAAAATGCACAAACTTCCCAATCCCAAAGGTACTCGATCAAACTCAACAAAAGCTTGGACTGATACCATTATGAGCCTTGCCATGTTTTTTTTCTTAAAAACAAAATGACAGGCATTGCTAAACCTTTTCTTAAACAATTAAAGGAAATCATAAAAGAAAACACAAGATGTTTTTACTGAAAAGTGAGGTTTAGGAATTGGCAGACTGCAGGGCTTCATATGAGGACATTTCTGGTAAGGGGCTTGTTGTTTGTGTGAGTGCTAGTCTTCTGGGCAGTGCCCTTCCTGTGACCCATCACAGGAAAATAGCACTTTCTTTAAAGTTGGCAGATACCAACCACACACAGAGAAGTCAACAATAGGTTGGTAGCAGATCATCTCAGAGGAAATGCAGAATAACCAGTTTACCGGTGCTCTGGAAGACGCCGGGGTTGCAGTGGCAGTATCTCTGAGCAAAGGCCTCCATCATTCTGTCAATCTTCTGGGCTTCACCGGGCAAACGGAAACTCCACAGGAACTGTCTGCAGAAACAGGTCCAGGTTTAGTTCAAGTCGGAGGGAACATATTTGGCATCAAGGCAGAGTTAATACCGCTCTCTCTTGCATCATTGTAACCCTTTCTAACCTTCAGTGACAATGAGAGTTTCCATTGTGCCAGGATTACTCGAGACATGTTGTCCCTGGTTCAAAACAGGAAGTTTACCTGAGTGCCTGGACGAGGTTGAGATCAGTGAACTCATGGAGGTCAACGAAAGCCTGAAGAACTTTGAGGTTGAAGTCGTCCCTGCAGAACAGAAAGAAAGATCACAGTTACAAATGAGTGTTACGTTAGGTAAGAAAGTCTAAAGATATTTCCAGGCCAAGCACCTTTCTCCCAGGTAATCTCCGATGGCAGTCTTGTTGAGGCCCTCTCCTTTGTAGAGGAACTGAGCGACGTCCTCCTGAGTGTGTCTGATCAGCTCGTTCTCCACCAGGAACACGATGCCCTGCAGCAGAGGGGAGAAGGGCCTGTCACCACACGCTAAAGACAGAGGGACGGCTGAGTCCACATGTGAAGTATGGAAGCTTTACCTTTTTGGGATCCATGTTGAATTTCTTCCTCCCCATCGCCACATGCCTGCTTTTCTGGAGAGTTTTACTGCAGAGAGCAGACATTTTGAATGTTAGACAAAATAGCCTTTGCGGTGTTTAAATCACCAACACAAATCACTAAAGATCACAATACTTACTTAACCCTAATACACTTAACATTAATACCATAGCTTTTCTTCAAGCTGTTAATTGTCATTTCACCATTTGATCTGAAATAACGTCCCTTTCTTTTAAAGTAAATTAAATATATATATTAAAACATAAGCTCTCACTGAATTTCTTTTACGTATACCTTCATATTGCTTACCTAAAATAACCAGTCTTTACCAGACAATTTATTAAGAACTAATTTCCATTAATGACAAGACTATGTCAACTAATGATCAACAGCATTTGTAGGCGCAACAATATTGAGGCATTAAAAAAGATGAACACAGTTGAAAAGGTGATGAAAAAAGCATCAGGGACTGCAGTCAAATCTTTCATTTTGACACGGTAATAAAAGGTGGTAAGACTCCAGCTGAATATGGTGATCTGAAGTGAATACAAATGCCGCTGTTTGCTGGGCTTTGTTAGCTTTTAGGAAAACTACAAATTAGAGATGTCCCGATCCGATCATGTGATCGGAACATCTCTAATTTGTAGTTTTTTCAAAAGATCGGAATCGGGAGAAAAAAATCGGGGATCGGGATTTTTTTTTAATAAATACTTTTTTAAAATTTTGTATTCAATGTTACAAAACAAAAATGACCATGTTCAAGTCTTAAAGTAATCCTGAGGCCTTAGTTTTGGTTTTAAATTACACAACATCATGTGTGTGTTGCTTCTTTGGAGCTTGTTTTCATAGACCTGGTTGCTTATTCCTCTCAAATCTGGCAACAGAGTGGGCAGCAGAGCTGAACTGATCCAATGCAGCTATATCCATGTTGGATAGAATATCCAATTTAAATTAAAAAATAACCTTAAGGGACAACTTGAATGCTTTTTTTCTTTTCTTTCTCTTAATGCATTGCATAAAGATCGGATTGGGAAAAATCGGTATCGGCAAATTGTCAAAATCAAATGATCGGAATCGGATCGGGAGCAAAAAAGGTGATCGGGACATCCCTACTACAAATACATAATTGTAAGTGATAATGTATTTGAGAATGTTGAATAAAAAAAAATGCGCACATTCTGGCGATCAAGAAGCCAGCTCTTGTCATTTTGCCCTGTGTAAGAACTGAGCATCTTCTTCTTCCTACCTGCCCTCTGTGCTGGTCTCCAGTCCCTCCACCTCCATAATGGCCTCTCGTAGTTCCTCCCGGAGTCTCTGGATCTCCTGCAGCAGGACGCCCTTCCTCCTGCGGATGTCCTCCAGCTCAGAGCGCTCCTCTGGACTGAGGTCTACTGGGACTGTAAGGGAAGAGAAGAAGAATGAGTCCATTACGGCTGAGGCAGAAATAACATTTTGTAACGGTACGCTAGAAATCTGACACAAAAAGTTAGATTGTGTCTTTATTAATAATATAAAACGCCATGAAAAACAACTCTTTTGAGAATGGCATTGTTTCTCAATTTTGCTATGAAAGACTCAATCTATCATTATCTTCCAATGGAGAGGATTGGGAGAAGCGTTGAGTTACAGTGACGTCTGTAGTTGGCAGTAAGAAGACACTCGGTGAAGACATGTACATTTGTTTTAACAATTATAACTTTTTATCATGGCAAACTTTGTTCGTACTGGTTTCCGACAGCCAGGTTTAATAATAAAGCATTTATCCCACAGACTAATCTAACAGCCAACCCCAGCTCACTGCTTCAACATCCAGATGAGTTTAAAGACTGCCTAATCAAAATCACGGGAGATATATTTCTTTGCTCATCACTAGTGGTTTCAAGAGGAGCAATTAGTTTGAGTTGTATTTGGTGGGTGAAGAGATATACTCGTCTGATATTTCATCCAATTCCAAAACTAAATAAATATAATAAAGGTGAATGAATTGTCATTTGTGAGACTCATTACAAACCGTCTTTATTCCAACTACTTCAAGAAAAGGTAGTCAGTCACTTTGCAAAGTGTCAAGTGAGGAAGAGTGACATTTACACCGAATGCAGCTCCATCAATCATTTCATTACATTTAAGATGTAACATAGGTAAAACAGAAGTATAAAGCACATTTATGTTCTTGGCATCTACAAAGGCTGCAGCATACACATTATATTATGGTATTAAGCATGTAGATAAAGGTTACAATCACATGGAAGGCTGGTTGACAGACTTCTTAATTATAAAGCATCCTTTCAATCATTAATAACCATTTTAAAGTTTGTTTCCCGTGGTTTCAAAGTCTACTTTACAGTTGAGTCACACAACTTTCTAAAAAGGTATTTACCAAAACGTGACTCTACCTGTCCTGTTCAGGTCAAGACCATAAACCACTAGGGCTTTACCTCGACTTGACAAAACTAGACCAGACAATCCCAGAGAAGCTTACAACTCCTAACAGTTTCAGATTTGGAAAAGCTTGATTTTTACTGGTTAAAATGCAAATAAGGTAGATTTCACAGTTATTTTTAAACCAATATTACATTGAAACAAGTATCTTTTATTTTCCAATATTTGAACTGTGTAAGAAAAATACATTTTCTTTAATAACTTGGTTCAATGTGGTCAAGGTAAGAAAATAGCAGTGACATCTGCCTTTTTCTTATATTCACTAAGAGCATAAATATGTAATAAATATGTCAGCCGGTTTCACGCAGAGTTAAAGCTTTACCTAATTTGTCTAACACGCTTTCACAACAGTAAGAGGAGCTCAGGAGCAGGTTTGTGGTGGAGTGGTGTTGTAAATCACCCTATGGCTTTTTCAATTATTGTCAACTTTTAAGTGTGGGAACTGGGAAGACCACATGTTAGAAACACATCAAATCCTAAGGCAATACAAATTTAAAAAAAACAACAGTAGTCTCCAGATGATGAAAGCCATGAATAAATCATGTTGAATAAACAGCTCTCAGTAGACTGGAGTAACGCTAGGTGTACTTTATATACTGGCAACTGAACAGTGGTGGATAGTAACTAAGTACATTTACTAAAGTATGATTTTGAGGTACTTTTACTTGTACTTTACATCAGTGTTTTCTGATTACGCTTCCTTATGCTTCTTCTTCTTCTAACAAATTTGGAAGCCACTATTTTTACTCCACTACATGTATTTGACAGCTTTAAACACGAGTTGTTCAGATTAAATGTATTAGCTAATACAAAATATAAATCATTTGTTAAATACACTTTAATAATAATAAATGATACGTTAAATATCAGGCAGCAGTATATAAAGCTATTCTAATCATCCAACATTGACCAGCTGTGGTAGAGTGTAGACACATTAATGTGTAAAGTAATTTAATATATGATTCAGAAATGGGCCATTGAGCATCACTGTTGGTACTTCAAGTATATTTGAATACTAGTACTTTTACTTGAGTAAGATTTTGAATGCAGGACTTTTACTTTTATCAGAGTGTCTTCACAATGTGTATACATGTCCCACAACATATGGATTGATGGTGTGTGAAAAATGATGGTTCGTGATCCCGCAAAGCCTCCATCAGCAGTGTGTTTAGTCTGAAACTAACAGCTGCTCTAAAACACCACCAACCACGCCCACAGTCTGCATCCACTGTGCTGTTTGATTCATACTCCACCAGACAGACAGGCTACTGGTTACAAAACCAGGACAATTGAAATGAGCAAACCTATCTTGCTTAACTCGAAGGTGTTAAATGTCCATCGAGGTTAGCTGAAACCTTAGCTCCGAGCAGACAGAGACATTAATCAATATTTAGTTGGCGTCAGGCTAAGCTAATGCACCGCTGTGGCTCCTTTTACCCTGAATGTGGTTTACGTGTTTACCCACACTTTATGGAAAAGACAGAACAGGCTATATGGTCAATATGTGTCATGTAAATGTTAAAAGGGTTGAGCACTGTCACACCTGAGCAAATACACCGAGCCAGTAGCTACAACTAGCCACAGCTAGCTAGCCACATGCAGATATCTCGTTAGAAAGCTCACTTACTGTAGTCCAGGTCATCCATTTTTGGTGCTTTGCTTTTAGGCATTAATAGTTCAGAGTCGACTGTCATTCAATCCAGAAATGTAAGGATATATAAGTAAATATATCCTAAAAACTAAGGTGGAAAAAATAGAAAACCCCTGATGTCGAAATGTTGGGCCGGAGACAAAGAAGGTGGCGACACCGGAAGCGATGTTCTCCATCCGGTCAGTTGTTTTTCAATATAAAACTATACCTGTCATTGATTGATTGATTGATTGATTGATTGATTGATTGATTGAAAAGTTTATTAACAGCTTGTATATTGGGTACAGTACAGTACAGCTCAAAACATACAATTGTTAAGGGGATGCAGACCAGAGAAAGACTTTCGTCTTGTTTACATCAGGGTCCCCCATTTCCAATTCATCATATCATTTAAGACATACAAGACATATTTGACATACAGATGGCTTATGTACAATTTACATACAGGTGTTTTTTTACATACAGATGGCTTACTTACAAATTTCATTTTAGATTTCGTTCTAATACATCCTAACCGGACATTTAAGACATACCAAGTATACAGATATACAGTTAGTAACAGAGTCTAAAATGCGAGTATATACATAGATGGGGGGGGAAGCTGTCCATTGTACGACAGGTTGAGATTTGTACCATTACCAGAGCCATTTTTGCAATGCTCTCCCCCGAAGGTGCTCTTTAAGAGAGGTTTTGAAGGTAAGTATAGTTTTACTTTCCTTTACAGTAGTGGGAAGAGCGTTCCACCTTGATGTGGCATAATTGCGAAACGTGTATTCCCCTTTTTTTGTGCCAAATCTGGGTTTTACATGATTTGTGGAGCTCCCTCTGGTGTTATGATCATGATATTCCTTGACCTTTGGGAAGAATTTTGACATGTACATGGGTACCATAGAGGTGTATTGGATCTTATAGACCAGGCCCATTGCAAGTAGCTGTACTCTGTCGTCTACTCTAAGCCATCCTAGGTTGTCAAAGTGGGCAGAGGTGAGGTGGGTTCTAGATGAAAGGTCAAGCAGTAGTCTGACCAGTTTATTTTGTGATGTTTGAAGTTTTATTTTTAGCGCCTTGGAGGTGCTATGGTACCATGACGTGCAAGCATAGTCATAGTACCCTTGAATGAGTGCTCCTGCCAGAGTTTTCAGGGTGTTTTTGTTTACCAGAGAGGAGATCCGGTATAGGAATCTAGTTCTTTGATTGACTTTTTTTATTACATTGGATGCCATTTTGTCACAGGAGAGGTTTGCCTCAAGAATAGATCCTAGGTATGTAATTTCCTTCTTACTTGTGACAATAATGTCACCCACTGCAACTGAGAAGTCGTCGGATTTGCTGAGATTATGTTTCGAACCGAAGAGAATGGACTCTGTTTTACCCAGGTGTAATGATAATTTATTATCGGCGAGCCAGGTGCAGATTCTGCCGAGCTCGGAGCTGAGGGTTTTTTCAACCTGCAATCTGCTCCTGTCAGAGACCAGCAGGGCTGAGTCGTCCGCGAACAGGAACAAGTTGCAGTCACATGCTGATGACATGTCATTTGCATAAATTAGGAACAGTAACGGACCTAATATGCTTCCTTGTGGAACACCACAGCTCACTGGGAGGGGGGGGGGACAGAGTACCGTTTACCTCCACCATCTGTTCTCTCCCCTCCAGGTAGGATTGCATCCAGCTCACGTTTATCAAAACCAATTGCTTTTAGCTTGTCAATCAGAATGGGGTGATTGACAGTGTCGAAAGCCTTTTGCAGGTCCAGCATCACCATGCCGCAGTATTTGCCCTCGTTCACCTCTTGTTTGATGTGGTCGTTTAAATAAAGAAGGCATGTGTCAGTGGAGTGGGATGTTCTAAAGCCAGATTGAAATTCATAGATTAGTTTCTTGTCCGCGAGGTACTTTTCGACCTGTTCATATACTATTTTTTCCATGACTTTCGAGATGGAGGTAAGTATAGAAAAAGGGCGGTAGTTGCCTGGGTCCAATTTGCTGCCCTTTTTGTGCAGGGGGGTTACTCTTGCAATTTTGAAGTCTTTGGGTACTTTTCCCTGTTTTATGGAGAGGTTAATTATGTGAGCTATGACTGGTGAGATGGCGGTTGCTGTGTCTCTGAGGAATTTGGAGGGGATATTGTCGTGGCCAGTGGCCTTGTTAGGTTGGAGGGCGCTCAGTTTAATGAGTACCTCTGCTGATGTTACCCTTGCTAGACTGAAATCATCTTTGCGTACCCCTAGGTTTTTGTAGTAGGTCATGATGTGATCTACTCCAAAAAGCCCTGAGTGGGAGGGTAATTTATTTACAAGAGTTGTGGCTATGTTTGTGAAAAAAATGTTCAAGTACTTGCCACGTCCAGTTTGTCTGTGACACAATCACACGTTACATTAACGTTAAAGGAAAGGTGTTTTGGGTCCTGGCCATTTCACTCGGGAAATCTATTCGTTTATTAATGGGCAATGTGTTAATGATTTACTATTCTTTTTTAAAAAAATATATTGTACCTTTTCTTTAAATCTCAGAATTACTTGATGTTGTGGACATATTGTCTTTGGTACACTAATGCCAATAAACTAAAATGAATGAAATAAAGATTGTTGATAAAAGAAACTGATTGTATTATATAGATTTAAAGACTCACTGGTGTGACAAAAGTACAGTACATTTGCTCCAGACAAACCTATCAGGTTACATTTATTCAAAAATCACATATAACTAATAACTGTACATTGTGTATGTGCATATTTCATATATTCACATTATTTTTATTAATAATTAGAATTTCATTACAGGCAGTCCACTACAGACATCTTAACAGCATTATCAATTTAGGGGTTACACCATAGGTTGTACCCGACATTGTCCTATCAAATGTGCCTCACGCTATGGCCATATTGCGCTATGGCCATAGACAAAACATGGTTCAGATATGTGAGCTAGATTACTTAGCATTGAGAGCTAACTTTTTGGTATAAAACTTAATGAAAGCGAAAGTATTTTGTTCTATTTGGTACTGTTACAAGCCTTAACCCAAAGTGTGTATTTACATGATGAAGCTGTGTGAGGGCAGAGTAGTTAGTCAAGTTGAGTTGTGTGTTCTGAAGAAAAATAATAATAATAAAAGAAGAAAAATAAATGCCTGGTGAGCAAAGAGTTTTACTCAATTTTCTGCAGTCAGGTTTAAACAGTTCATGATCAGCAGCCAGCATTTACATGCTTATTTTACAAAGGCATTGATTTGTCCAGGTATTACCAGGACATACAGTATGTAGTAGACGATGACCCAAGCAGGCGGCACATAATCGTACTGATTGATACACTGCACATGGTTTTATTAATCCTTTTTCCTGATCAAGAATATCAGCAGGGTTTAATATTGCATTTAAGAAAAATAATTTATAAAAAACGACGATTCCTATTATGGGCTCCAGTATCTGCGGTTTGGTTTCACTGAGGAGCCTATAACCATCTGAAACATGTTCTCAAGATACGTTTCATTCAAAACCCAATCCATCATTCAATGGATTAATTCTGCTTCCGGGTGATTCTTCAAGGGAAAGTTGTTTTGTGTCCATTTTAATGTATCTCTTGATCATAAATCCGCTAGATTTTAGTGTTGGATCCTTGTTTGTCTCTACGAAAGGACTTTTAAATGAATGATGATTCCATTCAAAAACCGTTCAAAAACTGTTCAAATCGAGACAATACATATTTCAGGCTAGGACTGCAATGCGAACAATTTATTATAGTATCTTGACTCGGCTATTAATACAAGTGCATCAATTTTCTAGAACAAAGCATTGTGTCAAATTCTGCGAAACTCTGAAGATGTATCTAAACATTACAAAGCATTATAGTGTTGTGATTTTCTGTGTTCCTTCAACTCCAGTTATTGTGCAAATTAAATGCACTACTTGCTATTTAACAGAGACAAGTAATGTCCTCTAAACTTCCAATTACTCAGAGATAGTGATATATATGCGAGAGATCAGTGTGATTCTGAAACATTTCTTTAAAATTCAGTCTAAAACCACTGAAGCTTGCTACGTTCAGACATGTTCTAGATCAATATGTTGTAAATTGTGATAACATTGACATCATAATCGTGCATCCACTGGCAAAAAAAAAAAAGACAGATTATTTTTCAAATGTCATTAATGGTCGCCGCTCAACGGCTCCTCTGCTCATACTAATGAACTAACCCTGAAAAGCTTGATGGCACTGCTCTACATTGAGTCACTTGCATTGACAGCATTAAAGTGTACAGTTCTCCACTGATGCTTAAAGCAGTTGGTGTAGTGTGCTCAAAGAGAACAGCAGTTTGGTGGGTCTACCAGTATGTCTGAGTATATAAGCGTAGCTTGGCTTTGATGTAGTGGACGGACACTATGCTAGGTGGACAGACATTAAGAATATTTGTGTTTCTTTTATAACACAGAGCAATAAGGGCAAAGGTACAACTGTACTGTCCAGTGTCAGATAAGGCATTCCTTTCATGGACGGAAGATTTATACTTTGACATTTGGTCGGAAAGATAAGAAGGTTGGGGCCAATGTTATTGGGATGTTGGCCCAAGTGAATCTCAGTGTATTTGTTGTAGCATGTTAAAGAACACATTTCTCTTGATTTGATCTTTCTATCTCATTAAAAGGCAAAATTCAGGTATTGCTTCTCTGCATGCATACCACTACGTATACATCCAACACATGCACTATCTGCACTCAAAAAACCCTAAACATTTGATTGTTCTTCCCTCTTACTATCTCAGGCTGTGCAGTTTCCATGCTGAGCGTAATCCAACAGCTGTGCAATGAGGCGCATTTCCCATCCATTTTCAAATTTGCTATTAATCCCTGCAGTCATGCTCCATTGATGCGTGGCTCGGTGGGTTATCCCTTCATTAAACCCCAGGAAAGCAGTTTCTGCAATCCAGGCTATTTTAAGTCTCTCAGATGCTTGCCCTCTCTCAGAGTATAGATGACAAACAGAGATTACATAATTCAGTAGAGTGTTGTGTCCATCAATTTGCTCAACCAATCCCTGATTAGAATCTGCTAATCTTCACTCCAGAGTCACCAACGATGAGACGAGCCAAGGCGGGATGAACCTGTGAAATATACAAAAGGTACATTATAACTAATGACACGTTTCACTTGAACAAATTAACATAAATTGACAACATTAATAAAAGCATAAAGTACATCTGCAAAACAACAACACATTTCCTAAGAAATTAGGAGAAAAGTAATTTGAATAATTAAGGAAATTATGATTAAAAGCTTAAATAAAACTAATTTGCTAAATTCTGCCTGGTGTTAATCATCATAGCTAAAAACAAATTACAAATGAAATACAGTTATTGATTTACTGACCACTATCACTGGCAAAGTCCTATAAGGAATATTACAGTTACATGCAAATGATGTATGGGTGGATCTAAAGCAGAGGTTTCCAGTGAATGGAAGTGATACACAAATCATTAGTTAGTTACCAAAAGAAGGTAGTTTGACTGTTTCTCGCTCTTTCCCAGACACTAATAAATGCTTTTTGGGCAGATTCATATCCCATAAACTACAGTCAGTAAGTGTTGCTAACCTGCGCTTGAAGAGGCCCATAGGGCACCAGTTCTCCGTCCACAGTGAGGGTCCCTCGTGTGGACAGAGGCTGCAGCCTGAAGGCATTGCAGGTGATGTGGCTCACATAGGGCGAGCTCACAGAGTGGTGGGTTCCTCTTTCCATGGCGAAGAACAGTCTCAGGAGAGTGGCTCTGGAGATCCCCGCCCGCACAAAGGTCAGGTGGATCAGCCCATCGTCAAACCTGGCCTGGGGTGCAGCATGAAGATCAGCCCCGAGGTGGGACTGATAAAGGGCCAGGACCAGGACAAAGTCCCCTTCAATACTGACCCAGTCTCTGGTGGGAAGGGGTTGGTCGAGGGGGGGTAACAACTCATCTCTGGGGGCATTTAAAGGCAGTGAGAATAAAGGACGGTTCTTCTGAGGTCCTGCTGGCTCGGCAATGTCAAAGTTAAAAGTTGAGGAGGGTGTGCGTAGCGAGGGGGAGGGCGAGGTGGAGTTCGGTGTGTTAGGACGGGGGACGAGGTAGGATGAAGAGTGGGGGGAGGCACATGAAGGGGAAGATGGGGGTGTAGGAGAAAGAGACAGGGAGAGGGAGGGAAGCTTCGGGGGGAGAGAGTTTGAGTGGGAGTGCTGGAGGAGAGAGAGGGGCCTCGGCCGGGAGGCGTTCTGGTTTTGGTCCAGGGTCTTGGGCTTGTAGGAGAAGGGAGAGTGACGGAAGGGGGAGGAGGAGATGGTGAGAGATCGCTCTCGAGCAACGTCCAGTTGGAAGGGCTCTTTCTGGTAGTAGGATCCGTTCAGGTCCACGTCCTCCACCCCGAAGGACGAGCCGGAGTCTGCGTCCGCCTCCTGGCTGAGAGGCTGGTTGAACAGGGCGTGGGCGATCTGGCTGGAAGGGGCTGAGTTCTTCCTCAGGGCCTTCCTGGCGTCCTGAAAACCCTCTGGGTAAGGGAGACAACCCTCTGGCTCTCCGTCTGCCACTCGCCCCATGTCAACCCCACAGCCCACTCTCTCCCCCTCTGCAGAACCACCACTGCCTTCCCCATCCTTTCCCCTCTCCTCCACCTCCATCTCGCTGGAGTCTGGCTCTACCCTCCCCTCGTCTTCCCTTTCGTCCTTGATCCCCTCCAACCTCTCCCCCCTTCCCATATTGCAGTCTTCCCTTTCAATTGATTCTGAACTCTCGGAACATGTCCCTGACCTCCCTTCTTCTGCCTCCATCTCCCCCTCTCTCTCTCTCTCTCTGTCCTCTGCCAGGCTGCTTGCCCTCACCACGCCAGATCCCCCTCCCCTAGCCCTCTCCCTTCTTCTCTCCCTCTCTTTCTGCCTCTCCTCCTTCTCCCTCTCTACCTCGCCCCTCCGCAGGCTCCTCTGTTCGCTGATGCCCATGTCGGAGCAGGTGCGATGGATGGGCGTTCGACAGTATTCATCCAGGCCTTCTGTGATACTGCGGGAGAGGGGTCTCCTTGGGGGAGGAGGTGTGGTGTCGGGGGAGACGGGGTTGATAGAGGGAGGCAGGTAGGACAGACGACCCTTGTAGGATCGAAGAGACGCAATGCGCACCAGGGTGCCCAGGGTGAAGCGAGCCGAGCCCAGGCCACGAAATCTGGAACAAGAACATTATGTCAAATAAATCTTACATGTGTAACCCAACTACTTCTGCTAGATGGACAGCATTAGCACCGTGTGCACAAAATTAAAAGGAAAGCCTGGAAAGTTTAAAAAGACATGTCTCAAGACATTATTTTATATTTCAATAAGGATTAAATCTAACGATATGACTCACATTTATAGTTTTCACTTTTTTTTTAAATAGTTTTTTTCATTCCAATCTTTCAACTAAATCACACAAAGGTTTCTTTTATGCCTTCTCTGCAGCTGACTTGTTTGATGTTTTTCCTTTAATATCATGCACTGTTTTTATCCCTTTTTCTTTAAATAGGTACATAATCTGAAGGAATTCTTGGTTGGGTGAAAAAGGGGGTGAGGGGTAGGGAGAGGGAGAGTTGTGCTGATCTAGCATCTACAGTATGTGATTACATTTGTTTAGCCCAAGGGCTGTTGTGTTACAAAACCAGCAAAGATAATGTTGAAATAAGTACATCTTTCTTTTGGACAAAAGGTGTTATCACAAAAGTCAAATTGCAGGATTAAGAAAGCCAACAGCTGAAGTCCTTACAGTTGAATCAGTTACACACCCACCTCTCACTCTCAATGTCCACATCGGACACAAAGCCCCAGGCCACAGAAAGGAAAGAGAACAGTCTCCTGGGTGCTGCAGGACGACTGTTGACAGAGGGAGGAGGGCTTGTCGTCACGGAGATCACGTCCATGGGTCGGACTCCGCCTCGACAGAGCAAAAAGCAGCAGTTCAAAAGGAGGGGCTCCCGAAGGCACATGTCATACCTGAGGGAGAATCAAAGAAGAAGAAAAACACCCCGATCAGTAAGCTCAGGAGAGAACTGTACAGACAAACAGGCAATACAAAGTCCTATATTCTGTTATTCAGAGATATCTAGGGCTAGATAACGAAGTCATGACACAGACAACATTGTCCTCTTGAATTTAAAGATAAGACAAAACAACATGTGAGTTTTGAACATGCTCACCCTGCGTGGTGGTTGATGGAGCCAGCCAGGGCATTCCCAGAGCCGCAGGGGAGAATGCCGACAGGTGTTTTTATTGCTTGTTCCCAGTCAGGACGCTCCATCAGCCCATTGATTACCTTCAAGAACACAACACAGGGATTTCAGAAAATCATATCAGTGGACCCAGTTTAAGATACAAACATGTGGTCTGAATCACAGGTAAATATATCCACAGTTATATATTTGCTTCTTGTAAATACCCCAGTATTCAATCATGTTTAACCCCCATAAAAAAAAAGCGTTACACACCTCATGCAGCAGGCCGTCTCCAGAGATGATGATGATGCCATCCCACTCTGGGAGCGATATCTCTCTGATAAGCTCTCTGGCATGGTTCTGACGCTCTGAGACAGATATATATTAAGTTAAACCTGGTTAAAAATCAATGTGCATACTTATAATGCTGAAAAAGAGACTTAATCACAGATCCCATTTTCAGCAATATTATTCTTATATATTGTAGTATATTCTCTTTAAAAGGTAGTTCATAAATTCTATTCTAGAAATGCAGCAACTTTAACATAACCTAATTTCCACCTGGGGATCAATAATGTTATTCTGCGTGTATGTAAAAGCATTGGCATGTTACCTGTCTGTATGAGGTTGTAGCTGATGTTGGCCTCTCTGATCATTGGCAGGATGTGTGTCTGACACCACTGCATGGCCTGGCCTCTCCCACTGAAGGGATTGACCAATAACAGTAGTCGCCTGGGACGAGGTAGCAGACTTCTTGAAAATTCTGTTTGAAAAAGAGCATGAATTAGTCAAAACTCACACTGGTTTTTTTCCAGAATAAAGAAGGGAACTAGAGGTTATCTGCATTTTAGAAACAAGCTAACAGGGAGCTGTCATCACAAACTGTTGCCCAACCCTGGATCCTGAGTGCATTCAACCATTTAGCTTCATCTTACCTCACAGAATTCACTTCACACTGCATAATGGGTCACTTGAAAGCGCGTCTGTTAATCATTTAAATTCACTTACATGCGTATATAATAATAATAATAATAATAATAATAAAACAACATGGGATTTTGCGCTTTTCCTAATGCTTCATTGCTCTTTTATCAGCCCAGTCTTAAAGCTCAAATTACATAATCACCTTCTCTAGCTATCTCTGAAAATCTATCAAAGATTTAGTATGGTACGGATGGATGCCAGCGGGGAAAGAGATGACATGACTGCACTCAGATAATCCTGGATTACCCAACAAACAACACAGAGCATATCACCCGAGCTAACCACAGCTATAATGTCCATACGCATTCAAACTCCCAGACATAAGACAGGCTATGAGGAACAGAAACTAGTGGTGGAACAGAAGGCTGGCAACACTGGGAAGAATGGGGTGAACTGCAACGGAGTAGGAAATGGGGCAGGAGCAGGCAAAAAGCAAGAGACAGTGTTGTGATAGGTACATACAAAACAAGTGATGGAGATGAAGGAGAATTAGGGTTAAAGATTACGTCTAAAATTGAGGAAGGAGACAGGAAGTGATGGGAAACGTGAGGCCTACGGTCGGAAAAAGGATAAAAACACACACACTAAAGTAAACACTAAGCAGTGCCTTGCTATCTGTTAGATTATTAAGGCTGGGGGATACAGGGCTTGGGAAGCGGTGGCATGCTGCAGCAGCCCCACCCTCTTTGTCTCTCATTTGACACTGAATGATACCAGCCGTGTGTGCAGGACAGATAAGGGTACAAAAACAAAGTGATATTACATAAATGTGAGATGTAGCTGAAACAAACAAACAATGGAAAATCCAAACTAAATAAATAAACTAAATCCGAAATAAATCGCACAGCCTCTTACCCTGCATTAGTGTTAATCTCTCTTAGTGTTTTGCTACATAACCCCTAAAATGCTGAACTTCTCTTGGTACCATTTGTGTCGTCTACTCCGTAGTCTTGGGTCATTGTGACAATAATCTATATTTAGCATACATTAACAAAGGAGGCATAAATCAAGGTGGCATGAGGCGTCATTGTGTTTCCATTTAGTAAACACAATGACTTCAAAACTCTTTCAAAGAGACAAACATTATGGCCAGTCAAAGTCAATCACTCAAGTACAGTTAACTAACCATGAACTCAAATATATAGCTTTCAAAACTATAGCAAGGACACATATACAATTGACGTTATTGTGCTAGTAGTTGTACCTTTTTAGGAGACAACTAAAGAACTTCTCAAGCTCTTTCAATTTATTTAAACTCAAACTTTGCAGACTGACTCTAATCATATCTAAATGGTTAGCGTCAATGCAGTTGCATACAACATTAAGTTTACATACTAACTTTATACCCAATGTCTATTGTCACCGATACAAATCAAAATCAATAGATTGTCACTAGTTTATTTGAACAGAAGTTCATTCCAGTTTTTTTAATTGTATGTTTTGGTCTGTTCCTTTTCTTGTGAGGCACCAGGGGACAACAATCACATATGACAACACAATTGTTTCATTTCAGTGATATTGTGTATGAAGCACCCGATCATCTAAAATAAAGACATTTTCAAGGATTAATTTAAAATTCGAGCATATTCCTAATCTTTAACAGTTAAAACTAGTGAGAGGCACACTCACCGGTGTCAGCAGTGACGGTCACGTCTCGGAGTAAACACTGCACAGCAGCCGACCACCTCTCAGCCTCAGACCTGCTTTCAGCCAGGTAGGCCCTCACCTGCCTGCGTCGAGAAACCCCTTTCCGCCGTTTTCCTGGTGGGTACCAGTACAGCACGAGGAGGGGCGGCGCAGGGGCCCGGGGGCAGCTGCACCCCACCAGCTCTGATAAAGGCAGCAGGAGACGGGCCTCCTTCCCTGACCGTGGTGACAGCCGCTGGATATGTATGTGGGTGTGGGTTAGGGTCAAGGCATAGTTGGAGGCCGGAGACGGAGTAGGGGAGGCAATGGGGGACAGTCCGCCCGGACCACCAGGGCTGTTGGGGCAGCTGTTATTGTTGCTGTTGCTGCCTGAACCCCAGCTAGCAAACTGGCCGTGAAGCAGGGCTTCTGCCGTGGAAGGTGAAGATGGTTCTGGAGATCGCATCCTCACTGCTAAAGCGGACAAGGCTTATCGGGAAAAAATGTGAGCTTAAGGGCTGGATTTTCTACAGTTAGATGCTTGAAGAGTTGTCAGTCTGAGAGATTTATCCCTGAAATCTCCTCAAAATCATTCTTCCTTTTCAATGTTGGGATTCAAGAGTCTCTTAGTTTCTGGTCTGTCGGTCCATTTCAGAAGTATGTCTTCATTTCAAAAGAAAAAAGTATTTCCAGTTTAAAGGATCTTCTGTTCAGAGTATGTATCCAGTGAAGATGGGAACAGCTTAAGATCAGTTCTTTGTGTCACAGTTAAAAAGCTCTCATGTCTTCGTCCCACAGTTTGATCTGAAGAGCGTCAGCCTACACAATTTACTGCCAGTGGAAAACGAGTGAGCAAATCTCAAACATACTTAGAGACCACAGAACTTACAAAATTATATTTTCCACTACAAGATCATTCATTTACACAGAAGTGTTCATCACAAAGATTGCATAGTACAAAAAAATGTTTACATCACAACTTGAAGCCGCCAATGCGATAACAATATAAGGCAACTGAGCAGCTCCTTGACTTTACAAATAAATCTTCAAATAATTACACAAATGGATAAAACTCTTGGTTGCATTGAAAAAGTGATTCACTAAGTATGAATAAGACAAACAAACACACCTTGTTTGAACAAGGAGGCTACAAAATTAAATTAAATTACTACACAAGTAAATAATTCTGTGTAGAGGATGTTGCATGATAATTACTGGCCCACGTGTAATTAATGCCACAAAGATAAGTGCTGGCTTTTTTAAGACCTTTGATACCTCTATTGCTGTCTTTAATCTCAGAGATATAGGAGGCAGACAAGAGGAGTAACTAGGCCAGTCCCCAAGACAGTAGTAGCGTGATACATTTAAGTTTCATCCAAACAAATACACCTTCCTTATCTGTTCTCCACGAGAACAGAGTCACCAGATAAGACAAATGGAGACTAAACAACGAAAACAAACAAAAACAGAAACAAAACAAAAGACAAACAAGGAGACAGTTTCAGGTGTGTCCTTAATTTATGTCATGTTAATGTCCTTGAGTCATTCCTCACGTTCCCTCCCAAAAATCTTTGTTCCTGTATTACACAGAGGAGGAGAAAAAGACATAGGTCAATTGTAGAAGTGGGCAAAACAATAGCAGAACTTTAAAGTATGGGTGACTCACCTACACATATTTAAGATCAGATGGTAAGATTTTGATATTAAACTAGAACAAAACGTAATAGATTTAATGTCTGTAATTCAATGGGATTCTACTGTACAAAGGTGAATATTGCAGACATTTTTACAATAAGAGTAGAACAAGTACAAAGAAGAGCTGCCATGATAAGAGAAGGAGATTACAGGTTTCAGTATGAAGTAATACAAGGCCCGTCATGCCCCTTGACCCCAAAAGGGTCTGAGAACACAATGACTAACAGTCACACATCCTCAACAGCCTTGCTGAGACACCACATTATTTATCGTGTAAGGTACAATGAGACTGACCACGTCTGGTTGCTGTTTTATTTCTTAAACTAAAAGGGCTTTTGTGCAACAGGATTTGGGGAAACGGTGTCTCGACTCTTTCACAATTTAATCTAAGATTGAGCTATTTGCTGACCTACACAGGTTTTTAGAGATTTTGCATCAGCAAGCAACAATCTCAAATTGTTCCCAAAAAACTAATACAGTTCACTACCAACTACACTTCTGTATTCTGTGACTCACTTAAGTTACATAGTTTCTGAAAAGTGTTATGGTATAATTTATATTGAGTAGTTAATTATTATCATGAGTGTTATGTACAGGTATATAGATGGCAGTAATGTCAAAGCTCCAAGTCACCAGGGTCCAGTTAATTAGACTGAAGAGCGTCAAAGTACAATTACTGTACTATCACAGATGGTGAACCCTAAATTAATAAACTGGTTACATCGTTCTTTCAGATGTTATAACAGTCCGAAAACATTATGCAAGCAGAGGTGCAGACAGAATCAATACTTGGCTGATGTCCTGTCTTGATAAAACTCAAACAAAAGCACCTCACTGATGCCCATTGTTGCACCTTAAGTCCTTGAAATGCAGGGCGGGACACCCAGAAATAATATCAGCAGGCTAATTTTGTCCCCCACACAATGAGGCTGTTGCTGAGTGACATCTGGGTATTTTGGGCAAATTTCAAGTTAGCTTTTTACTTTGAACTCAAGAGTATACTCAGTGTACTTAAACACTTAACAGCGACGTTAATTAAGAGCATGTCTAATAGATCACTAAAACTACTGCAACACTCAGCTGCACACATTTTAACCAGGAGCAGAAAGAGAGCACACAGTTAGATTTTATTCTCATTTTATTATTTGTTTTATTCCTGTTTTGGTATTAAGGGTTCTTTGTCATCACAAAGCAATGCTAGCCTGGTTATTACCTGGGAAGGGGGAGATACAGTGAAGCACTTTGAGTGACTTTTGTGTATGAAAAGTGCTTTATAAATAAAGTTTGATTAGATGACGTAAAGTAAAAAAAGCAAACCGTTAAACTTTACCGATGACATCCACCCAATGTTAGCTGTTAGCATGCTGAACAACTGAACTCTGGCTGTAGTTCAACAGTTACAGCAAAACTACACCGAATAGCCATTTCCATAACTGTGGCAGCCTTTGAAATAACTATAAACATGCAAAACGGCGTAAAAAGTTACGAATCCTGACGTTAAATCAAAGGGATAGGCACCGCTTGCTAATGTTGTGACTACAGTAGCTACTGTAAACTGCTAACTGACAAGCGCAACACAGCAGTCAGTTAGCAGTGGTTAGCAGCTTTTAGCCTAAGTTAAAGCTAACTTAAGACACCATTTCAGCTTTATTCTCTTGAAAATTACCAGTCATCCCCATGGGTGCACGGAAAAGCCCCCATTTGATAGTTCAAGTCTGATATGTTGATTGATGAGGAGGTAGCCAAGTTAACGCAGGTAACAACGTTAAGCTAACTGTCGGTTTAAACTGACTCCATGGAGCCGGACATTCCTAACTTTTAAACACTTATATTTGTGCTACCTCCGGCTTAGAAAGAACAACAATAATGTAAAATATCAAAGGAAAAACAGCCAAAATTACCTCATCTTGTCTCCCCCTCACGACGACAGATAGTCACTGAATGCTGTAGCTCGGTGCAGGAAGTGTCTGGAGACGCAGGAGCAGCAGCTTTGAGCGGCGGAGAGGAAGTCCAATGGCGATAAGGAAAACATTGCAACACCCACCGACATTCTCCAATCATTTACAGGACAACACTTCCTGGACAACTCATTTTACCCTTGCACAGTCATAATCAATACTGATCAAAACATTCCTGACGTCAGATTTACGTGAAAACCTCAGTGACTATAAAAGGAAATAATACGGTTCTGAGGGACGGAAACAAGTTGTAAATGCGAGATGTTTTATCTTCATCCTGGTCCTCTGCCGCTGTGTTGTTGAACGTTTCATTTGATCATTAACGTCAGTGTGTGATATAATTATTTGCCAGGGTGTGCAGGTTGTCCAATAAAAAACACAAGACATATTCATTTCGTACAGTCGACCGTTTATTTTGTATCAGATTGCATGGAAAACAAAGACACAGACTAGTTCTTGTAGCCACACCTGGCTCTGCGACCACGAGCCTTCTCGAACTTCCTGCCCTTGGAGCGGATGTAGGGTCTGGAGGAAAATAAATAAAATCAAGTTTAGTATATATTCATTAAACATGTTTATAGAGCAATATAACAAATTGGCTATAATTAAGTCTAAATTCTGCTGCATTAACTTTTCACTTGGAACGACACATTGAAAAACATTATGCCTTGTATCAATTATTTTCCTTGGTACCATTTTATTTACTGCACACGAGTCAGAAAAACTTTTTGTCCATTTAAAATGAGGGTCTTTCAAAGCCTTCTTTTAGCAAGTCCATAAAGGAGAACTAAAACATTTTGCAGTGTTGCTACCAGAGAATTACAATTGTTTGGTTCCATAACGAATACGTTTAATAGAAAAAAAGGAAAATGTTACTGCTCATAATGATTAATTTAAGCAACAGTTTACCTAAGTTTTGCCAGGCGCTTATAATAACCTTCAAAGTGCATTTAGTTAGTTTTAAAATACTATAAACATTTTAATCTCACTATCTGTTTAAGGGTTTAAGAGTCATCATTAAACACAGTTTTGCCTCGAGTGCTAATTGCTACTCTGTTTTACTAGGCAACGATTGAAACTCTTTTTATGCTAAGGAGGCATCGAGTTTCTTGTGATTTTTTTTGTGTACATTAGTTTGGTTACTACCTATAATGTGTAAAGTATAATCCACTACTACAAATGATGTATACAACAACATTGACCAGAATATCAGACAACAAGTGAAACTAGGGCAGGATGACGTCAGACAGACAACCCCCAACAGAGTGTTACTGAAGAAGTCAGCTGAAGAGTCAGACAACAAAAGCTGAATATGTTAACCCCACTTTCCAGAGTGCAATTTCCATGAGAATACCATGGTAAACTGGTATCAGACTATATTAAATACTAGTGTATAACAATTATTTGTTTAGACACCCAAACTTGAACATTTTGTTCTGTTTTTCTGTGTTCACATGAACTGTGTACATACTTGGTGTGGGCGTGAGGAGTTCCAGGGGCTTTTCCGAAATGCCTGTATACCTCTCTGCCTTTACGGGGTCCTGAAGAAAAAGACAACGGTTTAGGATTTAAAGCAAATACACCATTCAAAAGGTCATTACTAAAAAGTATTCCCACACCGCCATTCATAACACTTTCACCTCCTAATAACAGAGATTATAATATTACAACATAGTTTCTGTTGCACATAAGCTGATTAAAAATGTGCGATTCCATTTGCCGCATTATTGCTTTCCTATTTTATTTGTGATAAATAGCATTTTTAGCAATCTAGCCTCACTTCTTTGTGTTCAGCATTATGAATGCCATATAGACGCCCAAAGAGATTATTTAATCTAATGTGAGCAATTCTACGGCTGAATATTTCTAGATCGTTGGTTAGCAAGGAAAACACTTGACAAGAAAATAGTCTGATAACACAAAACATGTCTGAAAAGATGAATATACAGATTGATTAATTCCTAACTAATGCACCCAATTATTTTTTCCATAGATATAACATTGTCACCCAATGCTGGCAAGTTTCAAATGTGTCAATACTTAACACCTTATGCCTAAACGGAGTTCATACAGAAGATGATAAGATATGAGGGTCTCTTTAGTCTGACAAAATGACCACAAAAACAAATAAACAAAACCCATTATTATGTTTAAGCAGTGATTAATTGCCCATCAGTAAATATAGATAAAAGCCTGCTTTCCTCATTGATGGAGAGTTCTTATCATAATAGCATCACCACACTTCTGTTAAAAAGTGTTTACCCAATCTAACTAAATCATGCCTAACTACAGTAGATATGTGAACTAAAGGCAGCAATGGGAGATTTACTGCTTACAACCTCTTCTCCAATTGCATCATGGTTATTTACCTGACAGCAGCACTGTGCCCTGTCCTTTGGGAGAAGCCAAAGCCAGCTGGTCAAAGGTCATCACCTGACCGCCTGCCTTCAGGATCCTGCGGCGGGCGCCATCGGTCACCCTCAGAGCGCAGATCTGTGGGAGGAGAAACAGGACAATCTCAGAGACTTTCACAGGTAACATCACAGCATTAAGGCAAGATGCTTATTGCACTACTTGATGTTTTTAAAAGAGAAAACCACAATGTAAGGGTTGAAGTCTGCCATTCTAAAAAGAGGGGTTACCTTGAGCTTGGGGATATCCTGAATCCTGACATCATCAGTGACGGATCCCACAATGACAGCGATTCTGTTCTCGCGGCCAGGCATCTTCATCTTACGGATCTAGATTCAATAGAAGCAATGTCAGATATTTAGCACACACACACAATCACATGTATGAACAGGTCTTATACACTTTCAACTTTAGGACATCTAATCTGGGCAATATCATGAAAGCAGTTATTGGCTGCATTACATGAATGACATCGCGTGTACAATTTCTTTCAAGTTGACCACCACTTCTTAACATTCCCGTATCAAGTGTTGAGGCAAAAATAAAAGCCATATGGGTATTAACACTGACTTAAGTTTTACCCAAAGATGTTAACAAAATCAATTTTCACACAGAATTCAGAGCCATTGGAAAGCAGAACAGACCCCAAGAAAACAAGTTGTCCAAATCCACCAAAACTTCTCCTCACAATAAGAGTGATAGCACTACTACCGGTACTTGAAGTGTATTTATTAAAGTGTACCCAGCACTGCCTTTCAGCTTGCTGCTGAAATACAACAAATTGCTTTAAACAAATTACAGGAAATCATTTCACATTATTGGATAGAGAGGTGAACTGAATACAAAAAAGGTACCAATGTAAAAAAAGGAATCAGAGTAATAACACATGCACTCATTTCCTAACCACATAAATATATATAAAACATATCGCAGAGTGTTTGATGTGTTTATCGTACAAGTTGGCATTGTGATGATGATTCAAATGTTACAGTCTACAACTAATGATAGTGATAGGATTCATTGGTGACAAGACAGGTTGAAAGATGACAGACTGACCAGGCGGGAGATGGAGATCGGGGGCCTGTTGGTCCTGCTCATGAAGAGCCTCCTCAGGATGACCTTGTTGAAAGGAGCATTACAGCGACGGGCAAGGAACCTGTACAACTGTAAGAAGACAACAGGAGAGTTAGAGAGATCATGAAAGATCAGACTACAGCAGTTAAGATTTACAAAATACCTACACAGAATTTAAAGTGCCAACCAAGATGGAAATAAATACATGTGGTGTTTTTGAAATGAGTCAATCACAACGTGTAAAAGTATATTACCTTGACCAAGAGCCTCAGGTAGATATCCTGGCTCTTAGGCTCCTTCCTGTGTACCTTACGGTCCTTGTTGTGTCTGATGTCAACTCCCTAGAAAAATAAACAGAAACACATTAATAGAATATCAAAGAGTAATGCATTAACAAGCAGATCAGGGTATTTTAGTTCATTTTGTAACGGATATGGGGAAACTATAGCATCTATAGCAGTCTCCATTGCTAGACTTGTATTGCACTTCTATGACTGCCATTAAAACACAATGTTATACTATGAGCACAACTTGTACACAAAAAGTCACTTTCATATTGTTAAATGAAGCAGAAAAACACCTAATGTTATTGCAGGCCGTTTCACACGTTGACACTACACAGCTAAATGCTAACACGATAGCCAGTGTAAACAACTCAACACTTTAAAAAATGTGGCTTAATTTTACATTTGGTAACAAACGATAACGTTGGTGAACTAGAAATGTATAGCTGAAGACAATACTTTGCACTATGAAGCACTTTAAGAGCCCGTTTTTGACCAGTCAATGCGTGGACCGGCTGCCTGAACATCGGCACCAAACGTGTAAGTTAATATACTTTACATAGTCAAATATCACGAAATCATGGCAAGACTGTAACGTTCATTATGTTTACAAGAAGTACAGCCTGTCGTAACAAACATGAGATGTTTTAATTCATAGGATGATCGTGGATAGTCAAGCTTTTGTATTTTTCATTTTCTACTAGCAGTACCTACCATCTTGGGCTCAGGGTGAAAAGGGAAAAGGAAGAGCCGAGGTCTCGCGATAAACACTGGGCTGAAATCTCGGGTCTCTGATTGGTTACAGAGGACGGGCTTTTTATGACAGCGCCTCTAGTGGTGCAGAGACCTACTTGCACACATAAGAGCTATTATCAGGTAGGGCAGGGGTGTCAAACTCAAATACACAGCGGGCCAAAATTTAAAAAATCGGTAATAGTCGAGGGGTTCAATGACCGGACTGGTTCAATGTTTATTGCAAAACGTATTGAAATGAACTTATTGCACATATTAAGCCTGGAACTAACACAGTTTAAATCATTGCCAATAAAAACAACATTAAACATTAAATAATCAGTTGCATTCATTTCTTATGGCTCTATCTACAGCTTCATTTCTTATGATTACATTTTTCCACAGGCCAAAAACAGCTTCAAAAACCAAACATGCCCTGTTGTCGCAAGAAAAAAGTGCAGAAGGAAACATCCATTGAAACTCAGTTTGCTGCTGTGATGCTAGTTCAAGCTAGATACTTGGCATCTCATCTTGGGTGCAAGTTCATCAATGTTTGGGATCAGGCTCTGGGCAGAGGAAATCCTCAGGATTGAGTGAAGGTGTGCGTGCAATATACCAGCGGGCCAAATCTAATAGTAATTACAAATTATCCTGCGGGCCGAAATTAAATCCACCAATGGCCTGATTTGGCCCCTGGGCCTTGAGTTTGACACATGTGATGTATTGTAAGGTATATATTTTAGTATGCATTTATTATACAAAAATGCAGGTGATAGTGTTTAACAGTAAGTTTATACTTTGCTTTTGTTGTTTAAATGTAATAGATAAATAACATAATATAAGATGGTAATTTCCTCAAGAGTTTCATTTTATAAAAGTAAAATATGGCTAAATTAAGGACAAAATGGTTAGATACTGTTCGCATTCAACTAAACAAAACAATTTGCAGTAAGAGGCTACACAAATATAAGGTTAAGTGTCAGGCTGTTTATGACAAAAGGAGATATATATACGATTATACTATTTTCTTAAGACAACGCGAAAATAATTTTTAAATAGTTATTTTTTATTGGTTAAATATGTAAACATCAATAACATTATTCCAGTAGGACATACTTAAACAGTTAAAGGATCATTAAATATTAATAGCATGATTAAAACTCTGTTTGTACAATATTATACAATTTTGATACAATTCTGTTTAAACAAGAAACCAATTAGAGCTGAACAATAATCCATAGCTAATCAACTGTTCCCCGGAGATGTGAACTTTATCCTATTTTTTAGAAATTTCCCAATTTGGAATCCCCACATATTTCTATGTATTCCCTCCCTTGTTTTCTCAGTATAACTTTGACACCCAATCCTGTCCTCAAAAAACGTTTTAATGTCACAGTTGTTCCACACAAAAACATTCGTCATGGAGTTGAGGATCTCAGGATCTCAGGTTTATTCAAGTTTGTTGTCACTCTGCTGTCTGAGGTGACACAGGAAGATGGTGAAAGTCAGCGCGATGCCTCCCAGAAACACTGTGCGAGCCACAGGAGGAACCAGGGTGAAGTTCACTGCCTGCAATGGTGGAAGGGATGGAAATATTGTATCAGCGTGTACATTATTTGAATATGTAGCCAGAAAGTAAACAATGATATAATGTTTCACCTGCATTATTGACCAATATATCACTCCAGTCTAGAGAGAAAGATCAATAGATAAGTGACAGAAAGATGTATTTCTTCTGAGGAATAAATATTTAAATGAGGGAAACTGTACCTTATAAGAGGTCCAGAACTTCTGTCTCCAGTCTTCAAACACGTCATCCTTGTTTTCTAGTAAACTTAAACCTGAAGAAGAGATTTCTGTTAAATATTTGACTGACTCCTTGATGGATCCATCGTTAAAAACACATGATGTGTGAGCATTGTTCAAACCCTCTCATTTTTAAATATTACTACAGATTTAATGTTTTCTTTTTGATATGGTAAAATGTGTGGTTAAAAATGCAATACTATTTCAGACAAGCCTAATTTTTGAATATATTTCCTAACATTTAATGGAAAAAAACATTAGAATAATCCTAGATAAATTATAAACAACAAATGGTAATCTTCAATTCAATCTTCAAAAGAGCCAGCGGGTCAGCTGAACATGCAAACATGTCAAATGCAGTCAAACATTAAACATTCAGTCAACATTGAGCAACATGTGCAATAATAAATGAACAATGACCATATTTCTTTATTTACGTAGGCTATTATAACAATAGCAAATCAGTGTTTTTAGAATAAATGTCACCCTCAGATTAAATGGGACTTAATAACAGAAAGGAGTTCCAATTTTACAATACAGAGGAGGAAATGTATACTGTAATTCATTTGATTTACTGGGACTTTCAATGCTAAGATTTTAATTGCCAAAACTATGCTTCAGCCATTGTTTCATTTCATTTCAAACCTTTATTTATACAGATGAATCCCACTGAGATCATTGATCTCTTTTTCAAGGGAGACCTGCTCAAGTAGTTCCACATGAAACATAAACATAAATAGAACAACAAAAGGACATCATACAGCATCATTTACATAATTATCCACATAAACAGGTACCAATAGCTTCCGATTGAGTAGCATCCAACCGAGCTTTAAAAACATTTAGTGGCACCCGATTGTTCAGTTTCCATTTAATTTGCAGACTATTCCAAGACAGAGGAGCTGCACATCTAAAAGCTGTCTTCCCTAAGACATTCCTAGCAGTTGGCCCATTTAATAAAACCACAGCATTCGATCTCAGGCAGTAGCCACTTACAATTTTCCATGAGATCAGGGAGCAGATATAAGATGGAAGTTTCCCTAACATGGCTTTGTATATTAAAATGTACCAGTGACTGAGCCTCCGTACAGTTAGTGAAAGCAAACCAGCCCTTGCATACAGGGTACAGTGATGTGTTATGCTTTACAGTTTGTCACAAATCTTAGTGCACTGTGATACGCAGCATCTAACTTGACCAGGCAATTGGCAGGTGCATTCATATACATCAAATCACCATAGTCCAGCACAGGTAAAAAGGTCACAGTGACTAGCCTTTTCCTGGCCTCAAGCGAGAAACAGGACTTGTTCCTGTAGAAAAAACCTAGCCTAACCCTCAGCTTTTTAAGCAGGTTATTGACAATTATTATTTTTATTGTGCATAATAAAGCCATACAATTGTAAAACCTCTGTAATCTGCACCATTACACCGGCTGGGTCATGTTAGAAATTAAAATCAATGTTTTGATGGTATAATCTAGCTTAAACATACCGTCAGTTTAAACGCTCTTTTATACTGAAAAACCAGACATTCTTGTGCACAAGCAGTTAAGCTTTTATTCTGAAAATCCTTCATCTACGGTTAGCATTTAGCATGTGGCTAATATACGATTTCCTAAAGAGGTGACGAAATGACATGGAGTGGTGCAAACCGAAACCTACTGATTTAACACTACAACTATAGATGTCGAGATACTACCATGCTGAATATTAAATGAAAGTTGTAGTGCCGAGAGATACGGAGTCAGAGGTGGTGCAAAGTTGTCTTTAATAGAGAGCTGCAAAGGACATGTTGTCGGGTCGCAGCCCGGGACGACAAGAGGAAGAGCCAGGAGGGCACACAATATATATAAGGAACACACAACAGGTCCGTGTGGAAACAAAACCCCAATTGTAGTTCCATGTGTGAATTATGAACCAGTGTATCAATACGTGGTCACCACACAAGCCCCCCCAGAATTCAAATATGGCAAAATAAATCCTCGCGTCCGTGGAGGAAGCACCACAGGGGCCGAGGAGGGCGGGGTCGCAAGGACCGGGCCATGGAACGGGCCGACGAAAGGAGGCCGCATGAGAGGGTAGGGACCCTAACGAGGGCGAGGGCACCCCCACCGGGGGCGGGCCGGAACGGGCCGTTGTAAGGGGGCTGCAGTAGGTGTCGTGGCGAACCCAGCAGGAAAAAGCGCTGCCCGGCCGCAGGCGAAGGCACGGCGGCGGCGGGCATGAAAACTCCGGAAGGACGGAGCGGAATCCCAGGAAGGCAGGAGCAGTCACCCCAGGAGGAAGGAGCCGTGGACAAGGGAGAAGCCAGACGGAGCGCCGTCCGAAGCTGCCGTCGAGGCCAACCGTGAGCCGCGGTAAGAGGAGAGGCCAGGCAGGGTCCCGGAGCGCGCCACCCACGGGCCAATGAAGGCATGGGCGACGTCCGAAACCGCCGAGGCGAAGGAAGAGGCCAGGCAGGGTCCCGGAGCGCGCCACCCACGGGCCAATAAAGGCATGGGCGACGTCCGAAACCGCCGAGGCGAGACGGGGTCCAGAAGCGTGCCACCCAGGCGCCGATGAGAGCGCGGGTGGCGTCAGAAGCCGCCGTCGAGGTGATGAAACGGCGAGAGGGTCCACACGAGGCCGACCAGACATGGTCGAACCTCCTCTCAGGCACCAGCAAAAGCTCAAAAAGGGCCGTACTGTCCACGGTCCAAAAAAGGTAGGTGAAATCGTGAGAGGATCCACACGAGGCCGACCAGACATGGTCGAACCTCCTCTCAGGCACCAGGGGGAAAAAAAAAACTCAAAAGGTCGATAGCCGTTAGCAGCTAGCCGTTAGCCGCTAGCTGGCAGCCGTCGGTAGCCGCTAGCCGTAGCCGTTAGCTAACGAGGTTAGCTGCTAGTCGTCGAAGGCTAGCGCAGCCTGGACGTGCAGCCGCACGAGCAGAAGAAAAGAGCCCCAGGAGGTAGCAATCGGGTTCATCCCTACCCAGCGGGTCGTGCATCGTCTCCCTGTTGGTTGGAAGACCGATGCGGGAATGGCGAGCAACGTCCCCAGCCATTCTGCGAGGCGTGCACCGAGCCTCAGTCCGCGTGCCGGTGGCAGCAACGGACGATTCCAAAACCCCCGGCATTTCGAGAAAGAAACCTGAGTTTCCTTTGCCGTGTTCGGGTCCGTCTCGGAAACTTCTGCGAGACTTATATGTCAGGGTCACCAATGTAGTGCCGAGAGATAGGGAGTCAGAGGCGGTGCATCGAAGGTGCAAAGTTGTCTTTAATAGAGAGCTGCAAAGGACATGTTGTCGGGTCGCAGCCCGGGACGACAAGAGGAAGAGCCAGGAGGGCACACAATATATATAAGGAACACACAACAGGTCCGTGTGGAAACAAAACCCCAATTGTAGTTCCATGTGTGAATTATGAACCAGTGTATCAATACGTGGTCACCACAAAGTACAGTTTATTTGAATACATTATTGTTTACAGACGAGAGTAGCATGTGACAACATCCGGAAACCAAACCAGCCGTGAAGTATTTTCTGTATATTTTGGAGTATTGATTACAGCGTTTAGAATGTGTTACATGAAAAGTGATGAAAGAGAATATGAGGAGAAAAGGTGGGTTAAGCATATATTGAATGTGAAAAGTACCAATCCTCTGTTTGAATGCAACAAGGAACATTAGAGACGAGGCGAGCAGCACCGGACGAGGGATTCCCTCTCTTCTCTTGCTCATGAGAGCCAGATCACAGCTGTTTTCTGCCGGAACAATATTCTGTCTGTAACACTACCGCGCCTTTTTTAATTAAAGTATCCCATTTGATTCTTTTCAGAGACTCCATTTAGTCTCATTTTAAAGCTTCTCTCCTGGACGCGAGAACAAAGTACATATTTAACAGTCATTAGTGGTCAAATAGATGGGATAAATAAATGGATACATGTTTGGACTTTAATACGCTTTGTGACACACTCACCGATATAAAAGGCACTGATGGTGAGCGGGGCAGCGACCATCTGATCCACCGCCACCTTCCCGGTCACAGCCCTGATTCCGCCCCCCGGCAGCGCGCGCTCCAGCGCCCGCAGCCAGAAGTAGTTGAAGTTGGCATGGAAACAGAACCCCACAGTGGCCACGCGAGCCGTTTGACACCAGTCGACGCCGGGTCTCGCGTGTTCCCCCCCCAGCACGCTCTGCTGTATGACGTCGGCCGAGGCGAAAAGCGCGGTGTAGCCGAGCACGTTCCCGACGTAAGGGTGAGCCCTGAACACAGCCCAGACCCGCCGCATGGTGACCTGCCAGAGTCAACAATAACACAATAAACACTAGGGAAGACTGCTTCACAATATGGACATATTTATTAGCGAGGAAGGCTTTGCATGTGTGCATTATTTTGAATC
Source organism: Notothenia rossii (assembly GCF_949606895.1). NCBI lineage: Eukaryota > Metazoa > Chordata > Actinopteri > Perciformes > Nototheniidae > Notothenia > Notothenia rossii. The sequence goes on from NC_136905.1 coordinate 17,310,928, forward strand.
TGATATTCATTTCGTCTAATTATGTTTTACTTTCAGGAGTAGAAGAAGTAGGCTATTCAGATCTTGTAAAATTGGAACTATACACTGTAAAAAATAAAGGTAAAATCCCTGCATTCAAAATTCAAAATATTAATTATCTAGGACTTAATAAAGTTTAAATACAATTTTAAAAATGTGAGATAATTGATTATGATCACTGACTTATAGTGATTTAAATGGCATATCTAAAATGGTAATTGCTGTGTCTTGAACCACTCTAAGTTATGATGACTATTAAAATTTAATAGTCATCATAACTTAGAGTGGTTCAAGACACAGTATTTTAAAAATACAGAATAAGTATACATTTACCTTTCAGAATATAGCTCTTCTGACCCTCTCCTTATATCACCAGGGCCAAAGACACTCACAGAGCTCCTCTCTGATTGGTTCTGTTGGACCAGAGGGGGAGGGGCTGAGGTCTTCTCACCAGGTCAAAGTTCTGCCACCAGCGCACAGAAAGTGTGATAAGACCTTTATCAGCCTAGAGAAGAATCTGAGAAAACAACATATGTGAGGAACAGCAGCAGACTGAGAGGTTGTGGAAAATACATCCTGACAAGCTACTGTACAGTTACTTATGCACAAAAACTGACTGAAGCTTCCTTAGTGTCCATTGCACACATGTTTTATGGCCTCTTCTTGTACCGCATGAAAGCCACTTGAGTCATACATGTAGACACATAACATCAACTTACCACAGATTTGTGTCACTTGGGGAAGAGTTGAGAAGTGGAGACCGCAGCAGACAGTGAGCTTTGCAGCTCTCTGGTCAGAAGCACATGTGCTGGTGTCTCTATAAATAGGCCAAATGCCACTCCTCAGTTTCTGGGCTTTGGGTAAATTGCCATGGACTTGTGGAATCAAAAAGGCCAGAAAGGTGTTTGAGAATACAGGGTCTTCTTGTGTTATAGTCAGTGAATTTATTAGGATTATTCTTAAATTGATGTTTTGAAAATACCAGAAAAGTGAATGCCAGTCCTCCCCTATCCCTCCCCGTTTGACTTTTCCAAATATAACAGACAGACAGACAGACAGACAATGAGATAGGGTTAGGAAAGAAAGAGAAATATAATCCTAAAATAAAATAGGGGTAAACATAACTTCAGAAAAAACTAAAAGATAACCGTAGACAAATGTTTAAAAGTTAGTACACATATAAATAAAAGGCAGATAATAAAATATTTAATAACCTTTCTACACTGCGATGAGTCATACGCTTGTTGTCACATGTTTCTCTTTCCATATTTATATAACATTTAAATAAGACAGTTAACCAATAACAAGAAACATAGACCACATATCTCAATGGTATTCTGGATGTGAGAGTAACACCAAATCATACTCAACTGAAACTCAGGATGAGGTCAGTTTTAATTAGTAAAACCATGAAAGCAAAACATTTTTTTTTATTTGAGTGCAAATGCTAGCCTCTCTCCGCCCACCTGCTTCCATAGATATGTAAAACTCTGTACATGGAAGGTGTGCTATTGAATTGCAAAGGTCAATTAAATCCACTAGCAACCATCTTAGCTCTTCCCTCTGAGAATGTGATAATTAGAGCCAGAGTTTAAGCTAATCAATTAAGAGCTTGTTAACTGGCTCAACTGGTGTGTTCGTGTCTCGCTGTATTTAACAAGCTGCCTTTGGTGCGACACACAATGGAGACGCGTGCCCACAACTCCACGAGCGGTTGACTTCTCAGATAATTGCCTCTTTCTTTTCAGAGCCTCTCATCGTGTCTCACTTCCTCTTCCACTATCAATTTGTCAAGTTGTTTTCTATTCATTCTGCTGGGGAGGGGAAAAGGGGGAATGTGTGCATTTGAATTGAGCGTTTGTGTCACTTGACTTCATTTGCGCACACAGACACACAATACCTGCAAAGACATACATAAACAATGAAATGACCACACCTCCTTCTCTCTGAGGCAGCCTGACAGAGGAGGGCTCAGTCCTCAGTGCAGATTGCAAAGATACGAAGACACACAGCAGCTGACGACGAATAAGGTACAAGTGATTTTATTTTTTATGGAGATGAAGCTGAACAAAACTAAACATAACAAACTGCAATTATTGTATGTGTCTAATTGATCAATCCTCTGTGTCAGTTGGGATGAGAAGAATATTGTTATTTTTAAAATGACTTGATTTTAAATCCTGCATTCAATATGTTAAGTAAAAGTGCATTTTTATTAGCAGTAACATTTAAATTGAAAGTCAAATTGTGCAGAAAACAGCTATTGGTGTTATCTTTTTAACTATTTATATTATTAGATTAGTCTTGCCATTAATATGTAAGAAGCATTCAATTTTGAAGCTGGTTGAGGTGAAGCAGTTTTCTATTCATATATTGTACTGTTGAGCAGAATACCTTTGAGCATTGCATTGTATTTTAGAAACTCAGGTTGTGTATATAATTGCTTTATCTGCATAGTTACAACTGTGAAATAAATTAACTGTTCAAATTACAATTACACCTTTTAATTTAGCACTGAGGAGTATTAAGTAGCATACAAATTTAATTACAAGTGCAAGTACCCATATTGTAGTTACGTTTGTACAATTTAAAAACGGTTTTATTTCCAAGAGTGCTACATTGTGCTGGATAGGCTGCTTTAGTTTATTGGCACTAATGAATGCATTATACATGTTATTTAATGTTAGGAATTTGAAAGAGATGCATTCCTAACATATTCCTCATGTTAAATAACTTAAAGTGCATTTCACCTCTATATAATTTTCAACAAAATGTTGTCTTTTCTCACCTTTCTAATCCTTTAAAGGTCCCATGTCAATCAATCAATCAATCAATCAATCAATCAATCAATCAATATTTTTATATAGCCCAATATCACAAATGTTACATTTGTCTCAGTGGACTTCACAGTTTGTACAGAATATCAGTATGACAATACGACACCCTCTGTCCTTGGACCCTCACATCGTACAAGGAAAAACTTCCAAAGAAGGAAAAACCCACAGTTTAAAGGGGAAAATGGGAGAAACCTCAGGGAGAGCAACAGAGGAGGGATCCCTCTCCCAGGACGGACAGACGTCCAATATATGCCGTGTGCAAATCGAAAAGATAATACATTTACAACATAGGTAGACCAAATGTTTGGAAATGCATGCGTCTCTAATAAGATGAATCCACGAGGATGTCAACAATCCTTTGGGAGCCATCAGGAAAGTAGTATGATGAAAGTCAGGCAGGACCACAGTGACAGGTTCAGCCAGGACACAGGATCCAGGACTCAGGATCTAGGACACAGGACTGCAGCAACAGGATCAACCGCGTCTCAGGATCCCGGCGTAGATAGATACCAAAAAGAAATTTGGGGAAGCTGGTTTTTCGGAACATGAGAGTACACAGGTACAGACAGAGAAGGAAGAAGTAAGATGTCCCCCGACAAACTAAGCCTATATCAGCAAAACTAGGGGCTGAATCTAATCAGCCCTAACTATAAGCTTTATCAAAAAGGAAGGTCTTAAGCGCACTCATAAAAACGGATAGGGTGTCTGCCGTCCGAACACAAACTGGAAGCTGATTCCACAAAAGTGGAGCTTGATAAGAAAAGGCTCTGGCTCCCATTGTACTTATAGAGACTCTAGGAACAACCAACAACCCTGCATTCTTGGAACGCAATGCCCTTGTAGGACAGGGTATAATGAGTTCTTTAAGATAAGATGGCGCCTGCCCATTAAGGGCTTTGTAGGCGAGAAGAAGAATTTTAAATTCTATCCTGTGTTCTACAGTGTAAGGCAGCCAGAACAGGAGTAATGTGGTCCCTTTTCCGAACTCTGGTTAGTACACGTGCTGCAGCATTCTGAATCAGCTGAAGCGACTCAACTGACTTATTGGTACACCCTGATAATAAAGAGTTACAATAATCCAGCCTTGAAGTAACAAATGCATGGACTAGTTTCTCTGCATCGCTTTGAGGCAAGATATGCCTGATTTTTGCAATGTTGCGTAGATGAAAGAAGGCGGTCCATGAGATTAATTTGATGTGGGCGTTAAAGGATAAATCCTGATCAAATATAACACCAAGATTCCTTACAGTCTCACTGGAGGCCAAATGAATGCCATCCATAGTTAGTATATCTTTAAATAATTTGTTTCGTAGAGTCTTTGGGCCGAGTACAATAACTTCAGTTTTGGTCGTGTTTAACATCAAAAATTGTAAGGTCATCCACGTTTTTAAGTCCTTGAGGCAGTCTTGAATTTTATTTAGATGATTAATTTCATCAGGCTTGATGGATACATATAGTTGAGTATCATCCGCATAACAATGAAAATGTACAGAGTGATTCCTTATATTTCTTAGCGGAAGCATATATAATGTGAACAAAATAAGTCCCAGCACTGAGCCCTGTGGCACTCCATGGCTAACTTTGGTTTGCATGGAAGATTCATCGTTGACACACACACAAATTGAGAGCGTTCAGATAGATAGGACCTAAACCAGCCTAAAGCAGTTCCCTTTATGCCAATTAAGTGCTCTAGTCTTTGCAATAGGATGTCATGGTCGATAGTATCAAATTCGGCACTGGCATCGAGCAAAACAAGAATAGACAAGTCCTTTGTCTGAGGCTATTAGAAGGTCACTTGTGACTTTAACCAGAGTTGTCTCTGTGCTATGATGTGTTCTAAAGCAAGACGGAAAATCTTCAAATAAATCATTGTTTTTTAAGTAATCATGGTTTTTATGCATGTAAACAGTCTGCAAAGTCCCAAACCCTCAAAGTACACCCTGTAGCGAGTAAAACTCCAACACAGAACATACCTGTCTATGCTGCCCCAGAACGCCTCATTGGAGATTTCTCTTTTTCTTCCTGGGTACAGTGACGTGCCCATACCCAAATGGACCAATCCGTGGAGCCGTTACGTTAAGTCCGTGGATTGGTCCAAATGTACCAATCCGCGGACTTCCTCACACACACACACTCTTCTTTTCTCAGCTGCAGCTTCGTCGATTTCTCCTCCCTGAGACGGCGGGACGCGGCGAGGCTGTGAGTCGGTGTTTGAGCACACACACAAACTCCCAGCCAGGCTGCGTTTGTGTGTGTTCGGGCTGGGTTACGCTGTATCTCGCAGTCTCGCAGACGGCCACTGGGCTCATAGGGAGGGGAGGGGGGGGGGGGGGGGGGGGGCAGGAGCTCCAACAAGCCGTTTAGGACAGAGAGTGAATACACATACTATACAGAGATGCTGTATGATAAACCAATGCGATTTTGGAAAATTGCACAATTGAAATCTATTTTAGTAGACCTCAACAATTTTGGAATTATGATCAGTAGAAATGGCCATGAAATGGGACCTTTAATGTCCTTATGTCGTCATGTCTCTTTCTCTTTCTAACTCTAGCCCCACTCTCTCTCTTGCAGCCATGCGACCCTTCCTCTCTGTGACTCTGGAGCCCGGGCTGGAGCGAGGCGTCCCGTGGGGTCGTGACCTCTACACCTTTGTGACCTCAGCAGCGGGTCACATGATGAGGACTCTTCAGAAGCCCAGGAAGAACCGGCCGTCCAAACGTCAGGTCAACCACCGGCGCTTCCTGCAAAACATGATCCAGAGGTGTGTTGGCTACCTATCAGAGTGTCTCTTTTTGAAGATGTCTCACAAGTAGAAATTGCTTCATTTTAATGTCAAAGTTTGACATTTCTGGAAATATGCTTTTTTATATTTTTGCCAAGAATTAGAAGCTTCATACAACTGTGTTATTTGTACGGTGAGTATTAAGCCAGATCAAGATCAAGCCAGCAGCCTGTTAGCTTATCTTGGCACACAGACTTATAAAATCATAAAACAAAAGAAAGTCACTGTACCCAAGTAACACATAACTCCCTGTAAAACCTTTATACATAGTCCAGGTAAAACCAAAACATGTCGTCTTGAACACTTTTTTTTTTAAACGTGTTGTTGGATGGCAGATTGTTCTGTTGGACAATTGGTTTTATAGTCTTTGTGGTAAACTGGATGTAGCGTCATGTTAACGTGCAAACACAAGAGTAATATTTCCAAAGAGCAAAACATATTTTATCCATCAACATTAAAACAGTTTTTTATGATTACATAAAAATTGCTGTGGTTCAATGTTTGATCTTTCTCCTTGTCTGTCTCTTTACAGAAAGTTTGCAGACATAGAAGCAGCAAACCACCGGCTGGCATCTTCTCTTTGTCCTGAGGAAGAAGAAAAAACCACATCCTCTCCCACATCACAGAAACCAGAGACAGCTGACCGGTCAGGGAGCCCAGCCCAAGGTGGTGATCTACCAGAGCCAGATAAATGCAGCGCTCACACAGAAGGCATCTCTAAATCTAAAAGCAACATATTCACTAACATTGAAATCAGTGAAAAGAAGCAGCAGGATTCAGGACCTCTCTGCAAGAGATATCCCAAATCACAGCCCACCACCTGCAACGCTAAAAAGAAGAACAACAGCAAAGAAAGACAGAAAAAAGACATTCCCCTATCATCATCATTATTGCATATGGGCTCCCAACAAGGCATAGACTATCACCACGAGGGAGAGCTCTTATATTCTGAGTGTTACGACGGTGAAAGTCTGGAGTCAGCCAACAACTCCTCTGAAGACTCAACTCAGCAGGACTCTGGCTTCATCCACTTCAACCAAAACACAGACATCTCTCCTTCTCTCTCCCCTCTGTCTCTGGACTCGTCGTGCGACTTCTCAATCCAGATGTTCACAGGCATCTCCCCTCAGGCCCAGAGGAGCATCGCTGACATTTCAGAGAGTCAGTGGGCAGATATCATGGATCTTTTCAGTGTTGGCAGTAAGGACTTCGGAGGCTGCATGGATGTCGAGGCCTATTTTGAAAGTATCTGTGCCTGCCAAGGTGACTCTGGGCAGGAAGTCGGTGCTGATGATGTTGGACTTGCAGATCAGTCAGATATGTTCAGAAGCTCTGAGGTGGAGGATGAACACGGTGAGACAGGCGAGTACAGATATGAATACAGTTATCATGGGGATCAGGCGTTGCCCATAAACAACTTCCAGTGGAGCTTGCAGGCACAGAGACAAAATGAAGACGCTGAAGAGAAACAGTTTAACAATTTTAAGGCAAACCAAGAGACAAATATCGCCCAGCTCCCAACATCCACATGGATTGGCTACCAATACAACGCCTCAGAGCTTCAGACGTACCAGCGTCCCCAGGAGGAGAGTCCCTGTATGCTGGTAAATTGTGAAAATAACCAAAACTTTATACCATTTGAGGGAATTGCTCAGTCATTCCCTGTCCCACTTCCTATTCCAGAGCACCGTCCTATACAAACACTGCCGCATGAGGATGACTGGCTGTTCACTGACATCTTAAAGGACAGGAGGTCACCAAACTGCTAGGAAAATATCATTATCTTTTCTTTTTATTCATTTTGGTTGTGTTACTTCTTATATTGTTAAAAATCATATTGATATAAAATGTTTGTATAGCAGTTTTTTAGAGGGGACATTGTGTTTAAGATAATCATGGGGAGGTTTCTTTATGTTTGAAAGAAAATCTGACAGCATAAAAAAGTCCTAATGCTTAATGCTAATTATTGACAAAAGATCCCCCTAGCCTAGCATGTAGTAAACACATTTTTTCCCCTGTATTTGAAAGATACAAATGATACAAAATATATTGTATGTTGGTAGTTCATGACTGAAATTCATCAAAAGATTATCAAGTAAGTGAGAGTGGAAATAATATGAATATGTAATATTAAGGCAGTTTTTTGGGGTAATTAGCTTTCAGACTCCTAGCTCTTATCATTTATTTAAAAGAAGGTGCACTGGAAAGATATGGTTATCTAATTATACTAAAAACATTTTAAGAGAAGCTCCAGCTGCAAGATGAGTATCAATTAAAATTACTAATATATATTATTAGTGTTATTTAAAAAGAAAATGACACTGTATTCTGTATTGCATTAATCATATGCTTTCATTGTAATATTTAATTTAATCATGTACAGTAAATCCTAAATCAACAATTTAATTATCTTTTTGGACCAAACCTTTTGTATTTATACGTTTAAGCTTTTAACAGTTTTTTGTGCCATGTGATTTGTGTGTTGCTCACAGTAGTAGTTTGATTGCCTAAATATGAAATGTTTAAAGTGGTGACAAATATTTATAATAACAATAAACAAAATCGAAGTGCTAATTATTCCTGTATTATAGTGTGTTTGTGTTTGTGGGGGGGATTACAAGAATAAGTCCTGCAAAAATGTCGTACAAGTATTATTGGCAGAACGCAAAATGTAAATATATTTATATTGTAAAAAAAAAAAACTTTAAGAGCTTTACTTCAACAGTATACATTGAAAGTAAATTAATGTATTTGTTGTATAATTAGGTTACTTATTTTGTTTGTTTGTGTAAATTGCATTACTTTTGTTTTTGCTCATAATACATATTGAGATGAGATTCCTTCACAATCTGCTTCCTTTTGTTTCTGCTGCTTTAAATGTTGTGCAAAGAACTAAATAAAACCAATATAATGCAGCACAATGTAAAATATTTCCCTTTGAAGTGTTGTGGAGTAAAAGTATAAAGTAGCATAAAATAGTACCTCCAATGTATATTTAAGTGCTGTACTTGAGTAAATTAGTCTGCTGTCAAAGAAACACACAGAAACACAAAAGATCAAAACCAACGACATATATTAAAGTTAACCCAGTCAGATGTTTTATAATTACAGCATCATAAACAAAAAAAGGCAAAAACAATAAAACAAATGTTTCCCAAAATGTTTCAAGTTCCACAGTAGCCATAAGGAAACACAGAGAGAAAAAACACACCTTAGAGAAGCACCGGCCTCGTCTCTTGCTACAGGCGGACGGTTCAATGTCTTCCAATTGCGGTCTATCAAGGCGCGAGTGACGGCGCCACGTTTAGACGTTGGAACGACATTCTGAGATTACGACGTTTAAGTAAACAGTTCAGAGTGACAGATTGCGTCGTCTTTGACACGTGATGTCAGCTCATTTGGCTTTCTGGTTAATTTCGCCCTCTTTAAATTACAACCGGACAGCAGACATGATGTTCTGCAATGTGTAAAGTGCAGCGTTTACACAATATCTTAAAAATAAAAAACACAGCGTCAACCTAAATCAATTGCATATTGCTAAAATAACATTGTACATAATGAAAATACAAAATGAAACCCTTTAATAGGGCTTAAATATATGTCGTCAGTAGTCAAACTCTTTCTTGATCTTTATTCACCTCGGCTCTCACTAACTGTGAAGCAAGGTGAACCTGGCAAGGCAAAACAATAAAAAATGCCTTACATGTCTGATGGATACGAGGACGTTAACCCTGTACGCGCTTATTGTTCTCGATATGCAGGTGTTAGCTTTGCATTGCGGTTTAATTAACATAAACACTTGTTTATTTAAAACAAGAGGAAGGGAGCAGTGATGACAACCCTGATTACCGAAAACGACTGCACGGTCAACACCATAAGGATCAATAGTCCTTTGCCATCTAGTATAACAACCAGAAAGCAAAGAAAACGTTCATAGCAACATTTGGGATTTATCTTTATCTTTCTTTAGCGCCAATTAATAGTCAAACCACCGTTATATTCTTTATAATTTAAAGGAATAGTTTCACGTTTTTGGGAAATAGGTTTCTTTCGAGTAAGAACAGAAGATCATTGTCATTCCCAGTCTGTTTGGTAAATATGAAACTACAGCCAGTTACTTTTAAATTAGCTTAGCACACTAAGCTACAGTTAGCTAGCTCTGCCTGAGTTAAACAAATCACACCTACCTATCTCTAAATGTCAGTTGTCATGTTATATCCTGTTGGATTAAAGAAAACAACAAGGTGTTAAACAACAAGCTGTGTTTATATTTTTCGGTCAAATGCTGGAATACTTTTTGGCCGTGTGCAGTGACTTCCTGGAGCCCCTGCTTACATACTTTTTGAACATAGATATACATGCTAATTAGTGACCTTTAGAGATGCTGTAGGTGGATTTAGTTACTGCTAGTCCGAACCAGGCTAGCTGTTTACCCATGTTACCAGGCTTGTTGCTAAACTAAGCTAAGTTGCTTGCTGTCGCTATCTTTATTGTACAGACCTTAAAGTGGTTTCAAACATTCCCGTCCTACTATATATACGCAAGAAAGCTTATTTCCCAAAATGTTAAATGATGTATTTAAAACATTGTAACTTGTGTCCAAGTCACAAATCTAGACATTACATTTTATTCTGGACAGCCTAGAGCTGTGACAGGCAAACAGGTGGCAAATAAAGGTCAATACAATTAAAATAGGCCCATTAATCCACCTGTTAAACAATAAATAAAACATACTGAGGAAAATGGAAATGTTTTATCAAAAGGAAAACACGTATTTGAATCCAGGTTTCACAAAAACAATATCTTTTTCACAGCAGGGTCCTCAAGCTGCTCGTGTCTGGAAGACACCACACACACGTGGGTCAATTTGAGTCAATGGTCAGGGTAAAAAAGAAATTCTACTTTTTGTTCAACTTGCATTTCGTAAAAATGTATTCCTCAGTGCCTCCATTGTCATTTTTTAATCTAATACTAAGTATTGGAAAAGGCTCGAGTCTCATGCTCAGTTACTCTGCACAGGAACTGTGAGCAGAGACTGAGTTTATTCTACTGAGGAAAAGTAGAAAACCTCCCCAGCCTCCACCCTCTCATCTACTCTACAGCTACTCTACATTACTACCTATTTAAGTCCCTTTTTCTCATCCATACGCCCACCATTTGGTTAAACACAAAAGCTTTGTCTGATCGATAATTTACACAGATAATCAGTGAAAATCAAAGTTACAATGTACAAGATGCTTGTCAAAATAAAAAGAGATGTGTTCATCAGTCTAAAAGATAAAAAAAAAAGAAAAAAGATCCATGTCACAATTTGTTCTGCTTTGGATAAAAAGAATAATCCACCAATACAGTTCTCCACAGGTTATTCCTAGTTATGTCGCTGTGGTAGACAACCCATACATTTTTACTTTATACACCAGAAACGGCCTAAACCAGGGAAACCAGTTCTCCACCAGGAAGCTCTCTCATGCAAGTTCACAGCTGAGAGCCGATGCTGTAAAGCAGACTGCAGCAGGAGCGTAATGATCAGACTAAGTTCCTCACAACACGAACAGTCGTACAGAAAATAACCAGCCGTCAAATAACTTACATTTACATTTGGATATAAATTATATAAATTCTCATTTCTGAAGCAATATGTTAAGATTTTAGTTAAAGAAACCAATACTACCCACTGCTTTGCCTAACAACCTAGTGTTTCTAATCTACAGAAAGAAGATCTATTTATTTATTAAAACTTTGATGCAGCTTTTTATGGTCAAATGTTTGCATTTTTACAATTCTGACAAATGATGAGTATTAGATTATATGAGATGGAACTTCTCCCCGGTTTCTGATCAACCGTTTACAATAAAAGTTGAATTAAATAATATTTACTATGCTATTTCTCTTTTGCTAACTCACCCAAAAAGTCAGCCATTGTTTTTCCAGCCCAAACTGTTTGCCAGATTATCTCAAGTTACTAATTTAATGTTTTTTTAAAACCGTCATATTAAAATGTGTGTACAAGATTTATCTTGTTGACTTTTTGTAACACATATACAGATTGTATCATCACCCTCCAGCAGCCCTGTATGACATCAGATTATTTATATATATATATATATATATATATATATATATATATATAATCCTTATCAAAAGGTTTGAACATGGTTTATCTTTTAAATACCCCCTCATGTAAAAGACCACCATAATGTTTTCTGCTAATAACTGTACAGCATTAAGAAGTTATTTGATAGTAATTTCCCCTTGGAACTCTGGGAAATATAGTTTAGTTTCTCAGAAGAGCTTTACAGAGATGTAATGTAGAAACTTCCAGTCTTTGTTATGTTGTTTCTTTACGTCACAGTCTGTTACAAAATCAAAATGAACTCCAGTTGCCTCTTTGTAAAATCTCATTTCAGACTTTCTTTTTAGTGAGGTTGTTGTACAGATATAGCGCCTGATGTATTCATCATAAATGTACTTTTATAAACTAGTGTTGTCATGTGCGTGTCACTCCTTCACCCCTGAGTAGTCGAGGCTGTGAGAGGCCAATGTGTGTGTGTGTGTGTGTGTGTGTGTGTGTGTGTGTGTGTGTGTGTGTGTGTGTGTGTGTGTGTGTGTGTGTGTGTATGTGTACTATGTGTAACTGAGTCTATGGGTGCGTCACTCTGCGTTGTTGACGCTGTAGGGCGGCGGGGGGTCCATGCTGTGTTCAGAGGAGGGAGTCGGGGTCCCCGGGGGTCCAGAGGAGGGGGTCGGCGAGGCTGGAGGCTCCTCAGAGTCAGAATTCTCCAACGAGAGGTCGTCCACCAACGCTCTGCGTCCACGCATCGCCAGGGGCAACGGAGCACGCCTGGATGAGGAGAGTCAGAGTTACAGTTTGTCCTGCTGTGTGACAGTCCAGTGTGTTTCTCTGTAAAACTACTCGTATCTTCATCAATATCAATATTATGTGTAAAGGATATTTCTGAGCTAAAATGATTCTCATAACCATGTGTGTATTTGTCTATCTATGTGAATTCTACACTATCATAGTGTGTACAGCTTGTCCTTGCTTTCTTTTAAATTATAAACTGTAGTGCTCTACTTGCCTCTGCAAATCACCCAAGACATATTAACTCTTTTAAATTGAAGGAAAGAATAAACCGATTATTTAGTCCACTTACTAACTAACACCTTATTTTGAAAAGCACATTTTAGATGATATATAAAGCCATTTTGAGACTTTTTGAGCTACTCTGTTCTGTTTGTCCTATAAATACTATTATTGTGTTTTCTCTTTTGAAAGGCAGTGTTTCCCATACATTGATTTAATTGTGGCGGGCCGCCACAATTAAATATCGTCCGCCACAAATGGATCTCATAAAAAAAAAAAAAAAGTATTATTATTATTCTTTTTTTTCTTTTTGGTGGTCTAATGGATAGTGAGGTGGGCTGATGATAGGAAGGTTGCGAGTTCAAATCCTGCCTGGACCACCACTACTAGTGTGCCCTTGAGCAAGGCACTTAGCCCTCGGTTACTCCAGGGAGAATGTCCGTGTAATTGGTCATTTTAAGTTGCTTTGGAATAAGGCGTATGCTAAATGCCTAAATTGTAAATTGTCAATTATATGTTTGGGAGAATACACCCCACAGATCCTCAACTCCGGTGTGTTTCAATCATTAACAATGCAACACAACACAGAGCAACAAGAACGTTGGGGGGGGGTGCGGTGTGGTGCCCCCACAAATAGAATCAAATTCTGTGGGAAACACTGAAAGGGATATATGAAATCCTTCCATTAAACAACAGTTCCACCTGTGCTCAGCTTGTCTATCACATATTTCCACAGTCAAAATCTGGTAGCATTGTTTCTCGACATTACTTAAAAATTAAGTAATTAATGGTTGTCGTTCAAAATCAATGAAAAAGATGATTGTGTCAGTCATAAGGTGGGTGAGAGTTAATAAACAACTATTATTGTAAAATCACTTATATGGAATCTGTTGAGCAACTAAAGCTTGAATATGCCAAAAAGTAAACAATAAAAAAACATCCAAAACGCGCACTAAATAAACTGTGCATGTGCGCCTCCACCCATTAACCACAGACAAAGAAACACACAAATAAAAAAATATGACACACACATGGACCTACTGCTCTGGTCTCCATTCAGGAAGGCTGAGTGATGTTGTGACGGACACAGATGGACAGTTTGTCAGTGTTAGATGGACACAAACAGATGCAACAAAAGAGCACAACAAAACAAATCATATTGAGTTAATGGGGGGGGGGTAAAAACAAACAAAACAACCATAAATGATGATGGTCAAACAAACAGAAAACACAGTCATACACACACACAAAACACACACACGGATACCTTAGCTGGCTGCGTAGAGTGGTGATCTCTCGCGCCATGCTCTGACTGGCGTCTGTGAGCTCCTCCAGCTCTCTCTGCAGCTTCCTCTTCTGGGCGTTGGAGCGAGAGTTGTCCTCCTCCACCTCCTCCAGCTGCCTCTTCAGCTGCTTCAGGCGGACCATCGATTTATCCACCTAGGAGGAGGAGGAGGAGGAGGAAAGGGGGAGGGTTAAGGAGAAGTGTTGGAAAAGGACGGAGCGTATTGCAGAGGTGAGACACCAGAGCGAAAGAGAGAGAGGAACAAGCAGATATATAAAGAGACAGATTACTTTGGGAACAGGAGGGCTGATGGGGATCAGGAGCCAGATTAAACCTGGCAGATTATCACCAATGTTTTCTGTCTCTGTGGGGGATGATGGATTTGTTTTTCGGAGTGGAATACACTCTTTTCCCCCAAAGAACACACAGATGTCGGGGCGAGATTAGGATTATGTTAAACTAAGCTGGATAAATCAGTCATTTTAGGATGATTTTTCAACACTCTCTTTGTGCGCTGAGTCGCAATTACAACAGCGACTTGACCTGATCTGACCCCATCTACCTGACCCTATATCACCCCTTGCTACTAAATATCAACAAACTATGTGCAATATATACATGCCGTTAATAGCTCTGTAATATATACCTGGCTGCTAAATCCTAAAAACTGTTACAGGATGTGTATTTTTTAAAATTATGTAACTTTTTATTTTTTATTATATATATTTTTTTATTATATCATAACTTAGTACTTTTTTTGAAATGCATGTCACATATTTAACATATGTAACATTAAGCTGTCTGTGGCTCTTTTCCCTGCTGTAACTACGCACATTTCCCCTCCGTGGGACTAATAAAGGTATTGTGATTCTGACCCCATCTCTGACTCAGCTATTCTGTTGTGGAGAATGTTTTCTTACCTGTTCTCTGTACTGGTCTGCATGTCTCCTCTCGTCCTCCGACTGCATCATCACCTCCTTCAGTTTCTTCTCTGTCTTTCGCACCAGTTTGTTGGCAATGGCTCGTTCCCTGAGAAAAAGAAAAATTCATTATAGGATATCTGTCGCACAAAGCAATTCAAGATCGTGGAAAAACATTACCATCTAATTATGTCTAAGGGTCATTCTGCTGGTTGAGGGGGAAAGCTTACATTTTTTGTTAGAACTATTGTACATAGCTGACCGGCCCTGAGATTGGTCATTCAAAGTGTTTAATTCAATGTAAGTTGTCTAAAATCATCAGGGAGTTGCAATGGACATGGACCACCTTTCCCTACTACCCTAATGGCCCCTTATCATTATTAATATTATTATAATTTGATTTGAATGATTTGTTTAAGTTTCTTCTTGAAAACAACATAAAAGAAAAGAAGAGTATTTCTTCCCAATGTCTCCTCTTTTATCTGTACTAAGGCACGTGTGTGCTTCTCTCACTGTCTCTCCTGCTCCAGCTGCTCCTCCATGGAGTCGATCTTGGCCTCCAGGGCGGCTTGGCCGAGTCGGTGTTTCCCCCTCACGGCTCCCTCCATCTCCCCCAGCCGGCTCTTCAGCTCCTTGTTCTGCCTCTCCAGGTGCTCCCGAGCCGCCTCTGCTTTCTGGGCCAGAGTCCTCTCTCCCTGCAGCTGCACCGTCATAGTCTCCACCTGGACCACGAGCAAGGTTTATTTATATAGCACTTTTCAGCACCCGACAATTCAAAGTGCTTTACAAAACAAATGAAAATACTTTTTAGGAATAAATACAGTAAAAACAAACATTATATAAGTCACTTTACAACAGGCATTAAAAAGCAAAGATAACAAAATAAACACAACAGGTATACAATACCTTTTTAAATGGCATACTGTAGTGCGAATACGAGCAGCTCAATTAAAAGCAGCTGCAAAGAGATATGTTTTCAGTCTCCATTTAAAAATAGTAAGAGTTTCTGCAGACGTGCATGTTTTGGTTTGTTCCAGATTGTCGGGGCATAACAGCTAAACGCTGCCTCTCCATGTTTTGTTTTTACTCACAGCAGCACAATAAGGATGTGTGTGTACTGACATGCATGTTATGGTTTCACAGAGATAGTGGTGGATGTGTGTGTGTGTGTGTGTGTGTGTGTGTGTGTGTGTGTGTGTGTGTGTGTGTGTGTGTGTGTGTGTGTGTGTGTGTGTGTGTGTGTGTGTGTGTGCAGGTATATCAGCGTACCTGGAGAGCATTCTTCCTCTGTCTCTCTGACATCAGCTCAGCGTTACTCTGCTCCTCCTCCAGCTCCTCCTCCAGCTGACTGACTCGTGCATCTAACCTCCGCTTCTCTTCAAACAGCAAATTCCTGGACAAACATTCCACATAAGTTCACATACCAACCGACAATACACAGATTCATGTAAGATATCTGTAGTGAAGGGATACTGACTTTCCAGAGCTGCTGTTGACCATCTCATCGGCCATCTCGTCTCTCTCCTGCTGAGCCTGTCTCTTCTGCCTGTCTGATACAGAGAGCTCCTACACAGACAAACAAATGCAAATGATGTTTTCAAATAATTCAAAAACATTCAATCTTTATATTTATTCTGGGTTTCAGTTATATAAACCAGGGTTCAAGCACTTTTTCACCAATGATTTTCAATGACCTTTACCTAATTTTCCATGACCAAAAAAATTACTCTTTCTCAGCGGGACCACTGACATTTTTTTGATTTGAACATGGTAAGCTGGAAAATAAGGTTTGCATATGAAACATGTTGTGCCTGTCTAAAACAAATCAAATAGTTGGCTTACTAGCTCCTACAGACTAAAGCCACTGGAGACTAGAGGGCGTGATTGTAAAACTCTCTCACCAGCAAAATACCTCGTCAGTTAAATTCCATTTTACGTTTCATTACTATACGATACAGTATTTATTATCGTTATAGTATTACTACTTCGGCGATTAGATAAAATATAAATTATATTTGATGCGACTTTGGTTACATTTCCATGACTTTTCCAAAACTTTGGGGAAAAATATTATTTTCCATAACTTTTCCAGGGCCTGGAATTTGCATTTTGAATTTCCATGACTTTTCCAGGTTTGTAATGACCGTAGGAAGCCTGATAAACGCACCTCAGTGAACTGCAGGACCTCTGCTTCCAGAGTTTGGATCCTCTTTTCGTTGTCCTTGGACTGAGCCATCACCTCTTCCCGGGACAACTTGCTCTCATCGAGCTCGCGCAGAACTTCCTTCATTTGACCCTGTGGAAAAAAGTTACATTTTATACCTAAATTCAGGCCATAACGAGTTCAGAATGTCAACGTTTGTGCGTAAATGTGTTTACCTGCAGCCTCCGTAGCTGCTTCATAGCGTCCTCTTTTCCGCGGGTGGTGGTCTCCACCGTGGCCTCCGCATCCTGCAGCTCTGCTTCCAGCTGCTTCTTGGACAACACAGCCCCAGACCTCTGACTCTTCTCCTCCTCCAGCTGGATCTCCAGCTCCCTCACCTGGCAAAGGACAGAGGACAAGAACATGATGAGTGATTTGGAAAGAAGATATGACAAAATGTGTTGTTGCTGTTTCTCTCTCCCTCCTCCTCTCTACCTGTTTGCTCAGTGCCCTCCTCTTCTCCTCTCCCTTCTCCTCGTTGGTGCCGATCTCCCTCTCAAACTGGGCCTTGAGCGCCTGCAGGTTGACCTCCAGCCTCAGCCTGGAGTTCTCCGCCTCCGTCAGCTCCTCTTCCAGCTCCTGCGTCTGTATTCGCAGGTTCTGTGCTTCAGCTTCTAAGCTCCTGCGGCTGCGCTCCAGCTCATGGACCTGATGTGAGAGCAGAGAGGAGACGGTGACTCGCTGAGGATTTAGACAGAGAAACAACAAAGGAGTCCAACGAGAAGGACTCTTACACTCTTGCCGACGTCGTCCTGCTGGTTAACAAGCTGTTCCATTTCCAGACGGAGCTGCTTGTTGGCCCTCTCTAGCTCTTCCTTTCCTTCCTGGGCCTCCTACACACAGAAGATCAAGAAGAGAATGAGTCATCACAATGGCAGATACATAACACCCATTGGTGTACAGTCTACTCTCAGTTGGTCTACCTGCAGGGCTCGGGAAAGTGCCATGTGTCTGGTCTCTTTCTCTCGGCTGTCTGCTTCTGCTCGGTCCTTTTCCTCTGCCAGCCGAGCGCTCACCGCCTTCTCCTCGGCGAGACACTGAGGGGGAGAGAGAGACACAGTGAAGAGGTCAGGAGAAGATATCTCAGAAAGACTTTTGCAGCCGGTGCGTGGAAACAATCTGATGGGGCTCTGACCTGGTCAAACTTCTTCTGCCTCTTCTCCAGGGCCGTGCAGTTCTGCCTCTCTCTCTGCAGGGCGAGGGTCATGTCCTCGATCTCCTCCCTCAGTCGCTCCCTCTGCCGCTCCACCCTCTCCTTCTCCTCCTCCTTCTGCAGCTCCTTTGCGACGGCGCTGTCCAGCTCTCTCTGGAGTTTCCTGCGCGTCTCCTCTCCGCCTTCCACGGCCGTGTTCACCTCCTCCGACTGCTTACGGAGCTCTGCCAGCTGAGAGGGAAAGGGGTTAATAACTCATAATAGTGACGTTGAATCTACACTTTTGGATATTGTGAATTATGAGGGGGTGTTAGAAATGAAATGTGGTAAACTGAAACATGCAAGGTTTCCTCTGGTTTACCTGCTGGGCATGGGTCTGAATCTGCCGGGTTAACTCTTTGGCTCTCTCTTCCTCTTCCTCCTGTCTCTCCATCAGTCCGTTCTTTTCCTCCTCCAGCGCTCGTACCCTCGAGCTGTGAGCCATCTTTTGACGACTTTCATCCTGCAGTTGTTCCTGAGAGAGAAGAAAATATTGAGTGTCAAATGTTTTTCATTCAAGATGGGCACCGGTGGTACATTTTCCTAAAAACTATAAATCTTCTCTCAAGTGTCTGTGGTTGTAGTCGTATTAAACCCCTGCCCAATCCTCTGCTGAGTGTTTCACTTTGTTACCTTGGCATCATTCAGCTGGCTCTCCAGGCTGCTGACCTCTTTGGCCAGCCGAAGGGATTTGGTGTCAGACGAGGACACACTGCCGCCGAGAGTCTCAAGCTCACACTGAAAAAAGACAGAGTGGATAAGTTTAACTGAACTAATACAGGAAGATCCCTCTACTGCGAACATTCAATCTGACTTCCAAACATACAAATCAACACCTATAGAGAGGCGAAGTCCCTCCCCTTTCAGTGGGAGCTCCATGGGAACTTATTTCAGAAAAAGGAATGTATTGAAGTCAATGGAGAGAGAAAGATTAACTTTCGATCCCGTTTGAATTGTGCCACGAATTACACATATGATGTTTGTCAATTTAAAAGATAATTTTGCAAGTCAAAAAAAAAAAAAGAATGTGTCGTAAAATTGTGAAGTATCACTTTTTTTTGTGTGAAACCGCTCAATGAACTACATCTCCCGTCTCGCACCACACACCAAGACGGCTGTCACGTTGGTGCATTTCACTTCTTTCTTTCAGAATGAGGTGAAACGTATTAAAAGAGGTGAAAATCACTGCTCTAGGCATGTTACGAAATGTGCATACACACAAGGGGAGTTAGTCGGTTCCGTAAGAGCCAGCATGCAGGACCGGGACTCTGGGATTTGAAGTCTTTCTTTTGTTGCATATTTTTCATAGTCTTATATTTCAACAGTTTTACGACAAACTATGACTTTTTTGACATGGAAATGATTTTTTAAGATGGACAAACATCATATGTGTAATTCGTGGCACAATTCAAACGGGATCGAAACCTTTCTCTCCCCATTGACTTCAATACATAATTTTTCCGAAATAAGGGACTTCCGTCTCTATTTAGCCACACAAACAAATTCACAACTGAACAAGTACATCTAAGGCTTGATATCAGTGTGTTGTATCCCTTTGCACCTGCAGCTTGTGCACTTTCTCTTCCTTCTCGTCCCGCTCTCTGTCGGCCTGAGCCAGGCGGGCGCCGACCTCCTGCAGCTGACCCTCGGCCCTCTTACGACCTCTCTCACTCTCCGTGCGGCTCGCTTGGAGGCTCTTAAGTTCCGAGCTCAAATTCAGCCTCTCTTCCTCCAGCACTGACTTGGCCTTCTCAAAGGACTGACGTGCCTGAAAGACAAGATGGATACCACGCCTGATGAGTGACATGTTTAAACGTGGATGAGTCTTTGACAGAGTTGGTGTTTTTGTTCTTCTTACTCTCTTGCTGTTGTCCAGCTGTTCCTGAAGGTTGTCTATGGCACCGCTGTGTTTGACTCTGAGTTCTGAGAGCTGGCCCTCGTGGCGGCGAGCCCCGTCTTCCACACACCGCTGGAGATCATTTAACTCCGCCTCCCGACGAGACCTGTGGAGATAGGATAGGGTCAAAGATGTCCTTTATGATTTCTTTTTTAGTCCTGATCTGACAAGAGAAATACAAAAATGGAACAATCAGAGCCTAGATGTATGTGCACATTTACCTGAGCTCTTGCTGGGCAGCTGTGGTGTCCAGTGTGTCCTCCAGCTCGGTTCTCAAAGCCTCCAGCTCCTCCCCTAAATCTCTCCTCTGTTTCTCCGCCCGCTCCCTCATCCCTCGCTCATTCTCCACTTCCTCCTTCAGCTCAGACACCTGGGACATGGCCTCTCTCAGCGACCTCTGAGCTTCAGCACGACGAGCTCCTTCTTCCTCCAACCTGACAGAAACAAAGAAACATTTGTTTTGTTCCGCTTATGGTCATGCACAACTAAAGAAACGCTAAGTAAAAGGTGTCGGGTGTCAGAGCTTTGATTGGGCTTTATTTGTGTTTCAGCGTCTATCGTGATTGGTCCTCTCACCGGCCCTGCAGGGTGGTGATCTCCTTCTCCTTCTGAGCCAGACTGCCCCTCAGCTCGGCGGACAGCATGCCCAGGTCTGAGAGCTGCTCCTGGGTTTCCACCGAGTCGCTCTCCATCCTCCTCTTAAACTTCTCCTGCTCCAAGCGACCCTGCTCCTCACGCTTCAGGCGCTCTGCACACGGTTGCAGATGATGGTTTATTTGTTTGTACTATTTGTATTCGGTTTATTTTCTAAATGATAATGACTTGTAAGCCTTCTTGGGCTAGGCATAATATGTTTGGATGACACAATAATAATTGAAAGTCAATATATCAATGTTAGAATATAAATGATAAAGGTATAGTATTTTATTTCAACATTTTAAAGTGTCTTTCAAAAGAATTCATAGAAACACATGTAGGTTGCCTGTGTGATGACATTAGGACATTTACCCTCCAGGTCAGCGATGACGGCCTCCTGTTTGTTCTTAAGTTTGTTCAGACTTTTAGTTTTCTCCTCTTCCTCAGTCAGCTGATCGGTCACCTCACTCAGACGCTCTTCAAACTGTTTCTTCTCCTGTTTAGTCAAACAAAGCATTGCATTGAAATGTGTACAAAATGATGCCCAAAACAAACACAAAAGATGATTAACTGTGATGCCCACCTTGCTGAGTCGGTCTCTCTGCTCCACTGTAGTCATCATGTCCGTTTCAAGACTCTTCACTTTGGTCTCCAAGGTAACCTTCTCCAGCAGGAGGCGCTGTCGTGCACTTTCCTCCTCTTCTAACTGCTCCTCCAGGTCCTGAAAAGAGGATACCATTTAAATAACACGCAGGGAAAGGAAGCTCAAATCTCAGATTCACTTATTTTCACTGTATCTCCTTACCTGAACATTCTGCTGCATCTTCTTCTTCTCATTGGTCAACTGCGTGCCTCTCTCCTCCTCTTCCTCCAATCGAGTCTCCATCTCACCCAGCACCTCCTCGAGCTCCTGCTTCCGACTGGCCAACCGCGCCCTCATCTCCTCCGCCTCCGCAAACAGCTCCGCCTCGGCCTGCAGCTGGTCAGCCAGCACAGACTTCTCCTCGATCAGCTAGAACGTGTAAGTAAGTAAAGTGTATTTATAAAGCGCTTCTCACAGACAAAGTCACAAAGTGCTTGACAAAACAATAAAACATCATCATAGGAATCGTACAATGATAAATGAACACACAAGCCACTTGTTAAGAAGTCATAAAAGCACCGAAACATAATAAAAACAAAAATAAAAATGTAGATTAAAATAGAATAAAATCAAGCACACCGGTTACCCTCTGTACCGTTGTACAAGAGAGGAGGAAGAGCAGGAAGAGGAAGAGGAGATGAGCGAGGCACTGGCCGTTTCTCAATCTCCAGGATACTGGCTTCCAAGCCATTATTTCAAGGATGCTACTTCATCGAGTGCCGCCGAAGGACTGTTCCAATCTCCAGCATACTTGGAATTCCACCGAGGCTGCATCCTTGGTTTGGGGGTAATTTTGAGGCTGCACATGGGTAGACTTCGCGTCCTTCAAATCCCCACAATGCTTTGCGCACGGACCAATTTCCCCAAATCTGTGGCGGAAAATGTAAGACGGGCCTCTCATATGACACACACCTGCACACTTGCTAGCCTGTTCCACTATTCGTTTTCCGAATACCAGGAAGGATTCTTGCCTAGCTTCTGAAGGAAGTGACTCGGAAGACATGTGCTACCAAGCAAGCATCCTCGCGATTGAGAAACGGCCACTGATTGATAGGATGGGGTTTTCATGGTAGGGTAGACAGCAGAACAAGATGGAGGTTTGTTTACCTGAGCATGTTTCTTGTCCAGGTCTGTGTAGTCCTGCTCCACTCGGGTGACGTGATCCTTGGCCTTCTGGAGGTCTGCCTCCCTGACCTGGATCTCCTCATCCTGCCGGGTCACCTGCAGCAGGGGCTTCACCTGGTCGGCACAGAACAACGGGGTCAGAAGTCAATGTGAGGGACGTCCCAATTCCTGCATCCCTTATGATTTAATTCCCTGGCTTTCTACATTTTTTGTTCCTTTGCCAAGGATCTAAAGTCAATGTAGGGATCATACAACATATTGCAAAGTTAAATGACCCAATCCAGTTGAGTTTTCTTCAGTAAATATTTGTGTCTATTGTGAGCATGGATGCTAAATATTTTCCTTCCTGAACCAATTAGTAAGGATCTCTATTTATATTTGCGATCACATTTCAGCAGAACATTTAAAAACAATGCTAGTTTGATTGGCTAATACAACTGAAAATAAATTCAATCAAAAGGAGACTACAAGTAAACCGAAGCTTTACAGCAGATCCAGAGATCGCCATTGGCTACGTTTGTTGTTTATTTTACATCTGTGTTGTAATGTAGTGGTGCACTCAGTACCTTGGTGAATAGCCGCCACCACTGCCAGTTCCTGAGTTTGAGGTAAGCGGCACAGTTCCTCTGCATCACCTTCAGAGCGCTCATCTGCTGCTGCTTCTTCGTGAAGGCTCTGAGAAGTCAAAAAACAATATAATGAGTCAACAAAACGATATGGGCTTATCGCAGGGGCGGATCTAGAAAAATATTCATGGGGTGGCAGGAGATTTTGAGGAGTGGCATCCCCTGGCAGAAGTATATTTAATCGCAGTCGTATTACATTACATTTGACTTGTTAGACGCTTTTATCCAAAGCGACTTACATACTCAATACTGTGGACAATCCCCACAGGAGCAATTTGGGGTGAAGTGTCTTGCCCAGGGACACAACGACAGTGGGGTTTGAACCTGTGACCCCCTGATCCGAAAACCAACACACAATCCACTGCACCACACGCCTCATATCGATCGATGTTAATTTGAATGGAAAGCCACGATATTGATATTATAATTCAATAAAATTAGGTGACGTTATTGTGGCACAACAGTAAATCCTTAAATATAAAAAATATATAAGGTGGCAGACATCATTTAATGAATTTTACATGAATAATAACTGAATGAGTTAACAAAACGATATGGGCTTATCGTGACATGTCTGAAATGAATATAGGTAGTGGCTATCTAACAGAACATATCATATTTCAGGTAAAAGCTCTTATTTATTACTTCTTGTATACTTTAACTTCCTTTGTGCATTAAATGTGTTATAAAAATAAACTGACCTCTGATTGGTTAGCCTCCATTGTAAAATATAACATTAATATTCATGTATTTTACAGGCCAAATAGCTGTCAATGTTGTTTAAAAGACTGAGTCACTGATATGGGCTGACAAAGGATTAAATATTAATGCTCCTTTAAGAGGGAAATACAAAACGGCCTCCAGATTAGCAGCGAGTTCTCCTTAGAGAGAAATCCCTTGTGTGCTACAGTAGATGTTTGTCTACCACTATCCATTAAGATTGATTCGGTAAGGAACTGACTAGCTGATAATAAATAAACAAAGGCAATCAATGTGTTACACCAACATTACATTTAGCTGACGCTTTATCCAGAACAACTTACAATAAGTGCATTCGACCAAGAAGATACAAACTTGAAGAAGACAGAATCATATAAGTACATCAGGTTTCATAGAGCCAAAACATTTCAAGTGCTTTAGATAAGCCAGTCCTTTATTAGTATATAAGTGCTTTGTTAGTCATTTTATTGCTCGAAGTGGAGTCGAAAGAGATGAGTTTTCAGTCTGCGCCGGAAGATGTGTAAACTTTCTGCTCCAACAGGAACAACATTTTAGCCTCTCTCTCTTTGCTGATGTTTGAAATGAGATAATGCTCTTACTTGCGAGCGAGGTAGCCTCTGGAGGCGCTCTGGAAGCGAATGATGGTGTCTGTGACCTTCAGGTCTCTCTCTTCCTCCAGATGAGCCAGGACTCCAGCTCTGAAGAAGACTTTACTCTGACCGACCCTGAACAGGTTGAGATCCAGCTCCAACGCTTTGATCTGAACGAGGAAACAGTGGTTTGAGTTTTCCAACATTTATATAGTGAGTTGTATTCACATAGCTCCAGAACAATGACTCACCATGAGCTCTGATGCCTGTTTGCCATCCATGAAGGTGCGAGGAATAGCATTAGGAGTTAGGATCTCATATCTGGAAGACAAATGTGGTTTTGTAAATATGAGTGTTTGAGTGAAGGAAATAAGTCTGAGGTAAAAAGGAGCCATAGGAAGGGCTCACATACAATCACACACACCTCTGTCTGAACTCCTGGAATGGGATGCGGTTAGGGAAGCCTTGTCTGCAGATACGGATCCCTTCCAGAACTCCATTACACCTCAGTTGGTCCAAAACCAGGTTAGGGGCCAGTTTACCAGCCTGACCACAATTAAAGGTACAAGAATGTACATTTTAAATCAAACATTTCTTATTTTTTCTACCTGCTATTTGTCTGTTTTAGTTTAAATCTGTGCCTATCCTTTTCCTTACCTTCTTCTCGTGGTTGGGGATGATGCAGCGGAGGAAGTTGGGGTTGGTGTTCCTCAGTGTGGCCATCAGCTTTGTGAGAGACTCTTTGTACAGCTGACCAACGGTCCTGAACATCCCCTTCTTCGTCTTCAGGCCCGACCCTCCGAACGAGACCGGCCCGCTGCTGTCGCCTGTCGACACCTGGTCCACACTCACGATCCTGTCCACTGGACGCAAACATAGAGCGGGGCCTCAGTTTAGTGGAGTAAAAAAGAGTGTTTGCCAGATTTGGCATGATGATGTCTGTGTTAATTCCACACTACCGTAATGGCTATCAACTAGTACTTACACATCTGCTATCAAGTCTCTGCACAGATGATATCAGATGGTAGAGGAGTTCATTAGAGATGCAACAACATTGTGTTAAATTCAATGACAGCAGTTTGTATTTGCTCGCCCATATTGGCCAGTGACATACACAGTCTTAACACGGGGCATGACACATTTTTTAGGTTCCCCTGTTTGTTTTAACATGTCTCGACAGGCATGACCGCAAATGTGTGTCATGATTCAGTCGATCCTTAGTTGACAGGTTTGTTTAGCAATTTACTTTAAGAAAAATGTAGGCAATTCCACAATTAGCCAAATATTTACAATATAAAAAGGATTAGACCAATACTGAGGTGGCTTTTCAATCTCTTTAAATGGTAGTATTGTATACCAATATGTTGCATCTCCAGAGCTCAATCAGGATCACATTGCCGCCTGGTTGGTTTTCATAAAACCGCTCCAGTGGCAGATGTTTGTGGACGCATTTTGCAGCACAACTCTTATGTGATCCTGAGTGGGATTTTTGTGACTAACCGTGAGCATGCTGCTACCTTTACCTGGACATTTCTACACAGCCTAGATTCATTACTTCTACTCTATACATGGAAACAACTAGATCACACAAACACAGCACTGTCACTAAAAGCAAAACTTGGTGAAGAGCAAAGAGAGAACTGAGCAGACAGCACAGTGACAAGACAAAACAATAATTAACTACATGTAACAGCTCGTGACACCACAGCACAACTAAACACAAACTGCAATCTAACAGGGGACAGACAGTTAAACATAGGAGCCATGTTAGCAGAGTGAGGAATGTGAGTGTGACACAGAGGAGGAGAAAAACCTACTGTCGGAGCCATTAGCCTGGATTGTGGCAAAGGAATCAAAGAAGTATACACGAGGAAGAGTTTGAATATCTGATGCAGGAAGAAGGAAGGAAAGCAGAATAGGAAAGGAAACAAGGAGTCAAGGCAAGCACCGAATGAGTGGAAAGGGGACAGAAGGAAAAAAGACCAGGGAAGTGAACAAAGGAGAAAACAAGAAGGAGGAATAACAGAGAGAGGAGCAGAGAGTGAGAGCCAGCAGATAGATGGAAGAGTTACAGGATAGAGAAAGAGAAGAGAAAGAAATACCGTAAAGTTAGAACATTTTGCACCAAAAAAGACATTGTTAATACTTGACAAGCATAAAATAAAGAAAACAGAAATGTATTATATTGTTGTTAAAAGTACACTTTTTTAAATGTTTACATGAAGTCTACAGATGATAGGTTTACTGTACATGATTATGAATAAACGTGAACCAGTCTCACCCTCCTTCCAAAGCTCTGAGACAAAGTGATCAGACGACTGGTGGAGAAGAGAGGCCACGTTGTCGTTCAGGGGATCCATGTTTTTCACTAACCAATCATGTGCCTTGTAGTCCACCTGAGAGACATTACGGAGGGCAGGGGACGTTTCAGTGCATTCCTTTAAATGGTAAATACGGGAATACGGAAAGATGTTAAGAAATGATGGGATACCTTGCCAGCATAGTGAATGATGGAGAAGTCTGCTTCCCCGCGTGGTTGCTTTGGTTTGAAGAATTTCGGATGGGTGCCTTGCTCAGCGGACACCTTCTCCACAAATGAGCGGTCGGTTGCCCGGGGAAACCAGCACTCTTCATCCAGCAGCGCCAGCACACCAGGCGGGTGGGCCTAACAGAGACATTTATTGTGAGTGAAAGCTGGACTTTATAGTTGAAATAACAATGCCTCAAAGCAGAGCGTGTGCCCACTACGTTTGTGTTTCTATTCATGTCCTTTAATCCACTTTGCCTTCTTCATCCATGGGTGTGGTTGACTGTGGTGAAGTGAACAGGTTCTATGTCCCACAGGTTCAATCTGGAACTTCCCACACTCACCAAACAATGCACATAACCTATATGACCATTATAGACCCTTAGCATCTGCCATTCAAATGGTAAAGTATTAATATATGTATTCACTGGTTTCTCGATGAGGTCAATGCACGGCTGTAAGTCAAGGCCGAAGTCGATGAAGTTCCACTCGATGCCCTCCCGCTGGTACTCCTCCTGCTCCAGGATGAACATGGTGTGGTTAAAGAGCTGCTGCAGCTTCTCGTTGGTGTAGTTGATGCATAGCTGCTCAAAGGAGTTCAGCTGCAGAGGAAAAACGCTTGTTAGACAACGTTTGACAATACACTGACGATCCACACATCTACATGCTTCTAATGCTATCCGCGATCTGGTACTCATTGTAACAGGTCCTTAAAACATTTTGAAATACAAAGAAAACAGGCCTTATAACAAATATATCAGAACAATTGATCATACTTCATGATGTTTTTTTTAATAATTTACATCAAACTAACAATCATTATATGTACAAACCTGGAAGATCTCAAACCCAGCGATGTCCAGGATGCCTATGAAGGAGGCTCCCTGCCTCTGCCTGCGGTCCAGAGCTCTGTTGATCCTGTGGACCAGCCATCTGAACAGACGCTCATATGAAGCCTTCGCTAAGGCCTCCACAGCAAAGTCAGCCTAGATGAGGAAGGGTACTCTGTCAGATACACTTCATAGACAAAAACATGTTTATCTGTAAGAGCAAAAACACATATGCACACAAATCGTACCTGTTCTTTGGTCTGGGCCTTCTGCACATACTCTCGACCCACTTTGATTCTGGGAGTGAGGATGGCCCGGGTGAACTCCAGCACGTTGATGCCCAGCAGATGGCACAGTTTCTGAGCGGCTGTGTTATCAGGCATCGAAGCCTGATCGTGGTGCTTCTCCTTCATGAAGGAAATGTTCCCCAACTGGAGCACAGAGGAGATCACCTTCAGCATGGCTGAGGAGAGGTGAGACAGGGAGGGGGGAGGTGATTAATAGCAGGGATCAAATGTGCAAAAAGCAAACAACTTTCTCTCCTCTCCATCGCCTACTCTCTTACATAGCGACTCCTCTGGGGTGAAGCCCATTATAACCATGGAGTCCATGGTCTGGGTGAAGTTGTCTGCATCGCTCTGACCAGCGACAGGGATGGAGCCTCCGCTGAGAAAGCGGTACTGATCAGCAGTTCCTAAAAGCAGGTCCGCTATGTAAGGGAAAATAAGGGTTAAACAGAGTGATTGATTTAAGCGCGAACAACATGAATAAATACAGGACAAAGATACATTTTCTGCAGAAACACATACAGTATGTTTTATAGTATAGCAGCAATTTACTGTGTCTTCACATGTTTGCAACTATTGTCATTTGGCTCACTTTTTGTCTCTTCAGAAGTTCCACACAGAAGCTGGTAAAAGATGTGGAACGTCCTCTCGTCTTTGGCCTGACGGGTGGCCCGGGACTTTTCCAGGAGGTCTGGATTTATATGGTCATGGAAATATACAGCTGAAACTAGATACATTTTCCTTCTGTCCTTTTCCACGTTTAGCTTTTAAAATCTGAATATAGCCTATGTAATATTAATGTATACGTGATATTAAAACAATCTATGATCTAGTACTTCCATAAGTTTCAGAAAGCACCTTGGGTCGGAAGCCTTTTCGCCTAAAAACTCTGCATATATCAGCTAACTTAGACAGCAAGAGGAAATCAATCTTTCAAAGACTTTGATAGTATGAAAAAGGATACAGGTTTCGATGTTGGCACCAACAATGTACCCCGCCACATCAAAATTAATGCGGATGAATTTACCCTGAAAAACAAAGAAAGAGAGGTTTTATGTTTCATTTCAATTGTACAGTAAATCATCAAACGGACAGTAATGAAGGGAGGTAATATAAATATATAAATATAAACATCTATCTAGTTGTGCAATGTATCTTGTTTGCTCTTACAAATCTAGAGGAGTTGTCGTTCTTGACAGTCTTTGCGTTGCCGAAGGCCTCCAGGATGGGGTTGGCCTGCAGCAGCTGTCTCTCCAGCTCGCCCTGAGACACACAGAGAACGTCAGATCAGATTCACAGCACAACAAAGACAACAGCCTTCTCAAAATAATTCCATAGGGCCCATCCATCAACTAACATGCACCATAGAACCATGCTCATCCTAAAGTTACTACTGATGTAATGTAAAACAACAACAAGCATGTCACAGAAAGAGCAGTGGCAGAAAATGGTGCAATTAAGGGCCCAGAAAAGCATCTGCAAACACACCATCCCCAGACCCGGGAACGAATGATTCTCAACATCAATAAAGATAATAGGCCTTCGTCAGTTTAGCGATCAATAAGGGCATCCATCATGTTTCATATTGAATTCATTAAAATGTGATTGCCTACATTATTAAAAGGCAATCTATCAAGAGTCGGTTGAGAACCACTGTTGCAGAAAAACACGGGCCGAGGGAAGCCGCAGATTTAGATGCTATCATAAACAAGCTACATATTGGCTGGTTCTAGCTGCAATGCATTACTTTATGTTGTCGCATTGCCAATGCAGCAGCTGTTGATGCAGCATCAGCAGCAGCTGCAGCAGCCAGTGATGGGGAGCTACTGTAGCTACTGGATGTATAGAAATGCAGACAATCCAACACCAAAGGCACATACCTCCGCACGCACACACACACACGCACACACACACACGCACACACAGCAGGAGTTCAGCACATTTGATTGTGCATATGTGAACAAAACCACATATTTAAATCTGTAAACCTGTTGACTTGCTACACACACACACACACACACACACACACACACACACACACACACACACACACACACACACACACACACACACACACACACACACACACACACACACACACACACACACACACACACACACACACACACACACACACACACACACACACACACACACACACACACACACACACACACACACACACACACACACACACACACACACACACACACACACACCTGAATCTGCACTCATTCAGATTACACACACACACACTGTTCAGTTGATGTAATTTACATCAGAATTGTCTTACATTTTAAAGCAACATAAAAACCTGTGACATTTACAAGTCACTGTAAATGTGAAGCCAAACATCAGCGCGCTAAGAATTGTTTTTGTTGCCAAAACTACACATCCAAGAAGCCAGGGCTCATTCAGCGCTAAGCACAGAAGACATGATTCTCGTCATGTATCAAGAGAATCATTTTCTACATAGACATTTCTACAATGCGTCACCCCCAATGTCTCTAAATACTCTCATACTCACATATTGCATGCTCTGACGAGGGGGATATTAGGTTTTAGGAGGGAGGAGAATGGTTGGATGGGATAAACAAAAAAAAGACAAATAAGACAACAATAACAACCACAACAGTTAATGGGGTTACAAACACACATCATCAAATAAAGTGTACAAGGCTCAACTGTTATTAGGAACCACATCAGTGCTGACAGTTAAAGGTTTACTCTGTTAGCCAGTTCATTAAGCAGGAAACAGGATGGGACCAAAGCACAGGACAGCAGGAAAGAGTTAACTCACCCTGTTCACCAAAGTACAGCCTCTTGTTAAAGACCGAGAGCCGTCCATCTGAACATGCAGGAAAGAGAGAGCCGCAGTGCAGAGAGAGGAGAATGAGGGGAAACAAGTGCAGGAAGAAGGGTAAGGAAAGTTGCTGAGAAAATGAAGAAATCAGGACTGATTGATAGAGGCATGTGAGGTAAGATAACTGCACCCCCAGGAAAACCCACAGTGTCTTATGATCATAAGAATACGTTAGTGTGAAGGAATAAGAGGAAAGGGATTGATGTTCAAGGGAACTTTGAAATAAATCATCAGCCACTGAAAGCACTGAAACAAGGCGAGTTGGATTACGAGGAGTAACATTTGGGGAAATGTGCTTTTGTTATTCCTTTCCTACAGCCTGAACCCTATTTCTTTACCCCCTTAAAGCTCCTTTATCACACTCTCTATTTTTCCTGTTATCCCTCTTTAATGTTTCTGAAAGGCCGCTCTTCCCTGTGTATGTTGATTCTTCAGCTGCTCTTCTTTCAGTCAGACTTCTGTGGTGTCTCTGCTGGGACTTACCTGTAAAGCTTCCTTGTTTCTTCCCAGAGTGCCTCCCTTATGGGAAGAAGCAACGTGAGCCATGTACTGGATGACTTTCTTAGTGTTCTCTGTTTTCCCAGCTCCAGACTCGCCTCTGGAACATAAACACACACACAACCAAGTTAGTAACACACAGAATAAAACACATTCTCTTTACACAATATCCCATCGAAACACATATGGTCTCTATTATGAATGGTATATGCATTTTAAAGACAGAGAACACACAGGAACAAATGGCATAACTCTCATTCATCACACCAATAACTATAGGGCCCATGCAGTGCATTCAAAGCCACAGGTCTAAACAGAAAGCAGGTGTGGAGGATACAGGCAGCGTCAGTATTGTTGCTTTTGGAGAAGAACGAAGGAGCATGGGGTAAAAATAGCAGCTGTAAAAGATCTAAAAGGAGCCGAGCAGACGCCTCGTCCCAAATACACTGATTTAAGATGGAAGTGGGATCCTTGACAATGACAGGAAGAGTCTGGCAGGAAGACATGATGACAGGGAGATGGATTGAGAGTAGGTAGACAAAGCATGGGCACAAACAGACAGGAGGAGGCATTCACATTACAGGCAAGACATCTTTTATTTTCTGTCCTGATTCTTTGAATTCCTGTTTGAGAACGGCCCCTACCAAAGATCAGTGTGCACATTGATATGTCCTGTATATGTAATTATGCATTTAAAAGAGTCTTATGCCACATTAACTATGAATATCTGCAACAAATGATACACGGATAAGAAGGCCAAAAAGTACTTAAGGTCGAACTTTAGATGTATTATTTTTGTGTCAGAGACGAATTAAAGAGGCAGTCCCTTAATCATCTGTATTATAATGACAGAAAAACACACATTTTAGATATTAACATCCAATGTCCGGCAGTGGCTCAGTCAGTAGGGGCTTGGACTGGGAGCTGTAGGGTTGCCGGTTCAAGTCCCAGACCAGAACTAGAATATGGAGTGTAGACTGCTACTTGGAGAGGTCCCAGTTCACCTCCTGCCCTGCTGTGGTGCCCTTGAGCAAGGCACCGGACACCCCCCTTCCCCCCTCACTCCCATTGCTCCCCGGGTGCTGTACAATAGCTGCCCACTGCTCCTAGTACTAGACTCCTGGTACTAGGATGGGTTAAATGCAGAGGCCAAATTTCACTGTGTGTGCTGTGCATGTGTGACCATTACAGAGGGTATCATCCCTCCCAATTCTATTCTATTCTTCTAAAACTTATTTTCTGAGATTATAAAGTCACAAATTTAGGAGTTTTTCTTTAAAATTATTTTTTCAGAGAACTATCTTTCTTCAGTTTGCAGGTTGAAGAGTGTCTTAGAGATGTGATTGGGATAATAGGCGCCACCTCCCACTTATGACAATATGCTGTCCTAGATCTGATCAAAATTTGAATACAAATAATTCTTATAATACTTAAAATCTGAATCTGTAACAACTGAATGCATATGTGCACATGGAGGCACCCATACAAACAAATGAGCACACACTAAAACACACACACACTCCAACAGTCTCATTGTGACCCGCACAAAGATTCTCCTGACGGCAAAGTACAAAGGCTTCACAGTCACACTCAAACTATGGCGTCCTACAGCAGGCTACTCACGTGCAGAGGATTGCCTGATCTTCTCTGTCTGTGAGAGAAAAACAATGGGAGGACAAATGAGTGACATATAGAAAGATGAGTGTTAAACATGTGGTTTAATACAATGCTGACAAGAAATTAACATTAAACAGCCTCAAGGATCCCGACTCTGCTTATTTGAAAGACTATGCATGTTGACATAACACAGTGTACAGTGAAAAGTAAAGGGGTTTATAATAAAAGTGGGATATCTTGGCCAGGAGAAACGTGACATGATTTTCATATGGTCCCATGCCTACTCGCACCACAGGTTTTAATTAGCACTGTATTATATGTGCTATTAGCCCTCTAGCCCACTGCTACTGTGCATATATCCCTGACTATGCTCTGACTCTGGCATGTCAGTCACTCTGTCACTAATGAGCACGTAGAGAGAAGCAGGTCACCAGACAAACCAAACAGCACTGCTAGGAAATGGGTGGACATAGTTCAAACACTACCTCGTATTAGTTAAGATTCCCACATGTTCAGTCTAGAATAATTTCATACTGGTCCTACTGGTTAGATCAGTGTGGAAACACACCTTCAAGCTACCCTCATACGCAGACACAGAGCCTCCTCTGTCCTGTTCTCTTAGTAAAACATCCTGAGGCAGAGACGTTGCTCAATCCTTAACTGCTTTTTGGTGGTTCCTGGGAATTCACTCTCTCATGAGCTCAACATGCCAGGAATGGCCCAGAAACATGTCTGTCAAGCATTGTTGTCAGGAGTATGTGCCTACTACCATCACCACAACAAATACACGTCCTCTCGTTAAAATCCTCACTGCGCCACGCCTAGAAGTCTCTGTTGGCTACAACATTCAGTCTTGCCTAGTTTTCACTTTTAAAGACGTTTGATAACAGTCACACGACCACACCTTTACATTTATGGTGTAGCTTAGCGATCAAAGATCACAGAGTGGATTCTGTGCTGCGTTGTAACCCAGCTCAGCAGAAACATAATGTTTGGGTTAAGTGTCAGAGGTAGTCAGGAGTGAGAGTTCGTAGGTAGTGTACAATACCTTGTAGCATGCTGCGATAGGCGGCCTCTGATATGGCGTAGATGTGAGGGGGCATCTCGTGGCGTTTTTTGCCCCGGTACATGTCCACGATGGACTCTGTGTAGATGGGCAGGTTCTTGTAAGGGTTGACCACCACACAGAAGAGCCCTGAATATGTCTGGAGAAACACACAGAGCAGAGAGATTAACATATTCTCATGGTGAACTCCACGAATGGCTTTATTTCGGCATCAGTATTGTTTTGTCTGTTGGATAACTCTCTCTCTGCAGATGCTCAGTCACTAGAGTTAAATGGTTCGTGCTTGATTCAAGAAAACGGTCAATAACGGTGGGTGGTTTAGCCTCTCCTGTTTGATAACTGCAGGAGTAGCATTCTCCTATTAAAACATTGCTTCAGCAGAAAGCACCGCAGTAAACCAAGCGTTAAGCAATCAATGCAAATCTGTCATTTACATGATTCAATATATTATGCCGGTGAGCAGTATTGTCCAAGATTACTTATAGTGATACGGTAAACACCTCAACATCTGAACATTCATGGAACTGTCAATTAAACTAATTTCGTTCAAGCTAAAAATGTTCAGCCATTTAAAGACTGACCACTGACACGTCATATCATAACATACACACACACATGGTTACAGTGAAGATGGCTGTAGTCAGCAGTTCTTCTATACGACAGTTGGCTCATGTAAATGAGTGCTGCATGATATGAGGAGCTTATGCAATAACGTTAAATATCCCGAGAACAATTTTGCTTGTAAAAAATAAACTAATATTAAACATCTACTCAGCTCTGCCTTTTTTGCTTATAGAAGGCTAGCAGCCTATGGCAGAGATCCATAAAACACCAGCAAGCTTTGACTCCCCCACTGTCAACAACGGCACTGAGGTAAAGCCTGGAAATCCTGTATTTAAAAAACACCGTTGCACAAAAATGTTTCAAATAGTGAATCAAGCTAAAATAGTGTGGGATCCTCGGTGCAAGCCCAAGGGACTATTCAGTGGACATTTACATTTCCGCAGCATCTGCAATAAACATGAACAGCTAGAACATCTCCTCCTTGAGTCCAGGAAACTCACCAAAAAAAGGTTCATGGCCAAACCTAAAACCCCTGGTTTCGCTCCACTCCACCCAATGCAGTTTGGTTTTCGTGCTCACCACTCCACGGAGACAGCTAACTGTGTCTTTGTGAAAAAGGTTAAATGTATGTTGGACACAAGCCCATAGGTAGGTGCTGTCTTCCTCGATCTCAGGAAGGCTTTTGACACTGTTGACCACCAAGTGCTCCTTACAAAGCTGACGTATTTACATTTTTCTGCAGATTCAATACAGTGGGTTAAGTCTTACTTATCGAACAGAAAACAGTGTGTTTTGGTCAACGGAGCCAAATCCCCCTACCTTGTCAACCCTGTTGGGGTTCCACAAGGTTCCATTCTTAGACCATTACTATTTTCTCTGTACATTAATGACTTGCCTAATGTATGTCCTGAGTTGAATGTGCAAATGTATGCCGATGATGCGGTCATCTTTGTACACGGGAAAAACACTGACATGATCTCATCCTGCCTCTCAAATGCTTTGGACAAGGTTCAACACTGGCTGAACAACATTTGCTTACAGTTAAATGCAAAAAAAACGTATGCATGATGTTCAGTAAACGACCAGTCAAAATCGAAGGATCCAATGTGTTTTTAAACGGAGCAGAAATAGAACTAGTCCCCCACTTCAAGTATCTTGGGGTCATATCGGACTCGAACTTGACTTTTAAGAAACATATCAAGAAAGTATCCAATACCATTAAATTTAACTTGCAACATTTTAAACAAATTAGACCTTTCTTAACTGTCAATGCTGCAAAGTCATACCTCCACTGTATGATTCTATCCCACATTGAATACTGTTTGACAAACTGGTCTTTTGCTTGTGCCAGGAACCTGAGACCCATAGAACAGCTGTACAAGAGAGCTATCAAGGTTTTTGACAGAAAGCCAAATTCATACCAACACTGTACCATCCTTGAAAAACACAATTTCTTGAATTTTGACAATTTTAAGTCTTTTAAAAGGATGTGTTTTTTTTAATAAATGTTATAAACCCCCCCCCCGCTTAGGGGAATTCATCCACAAAAAACACACTGGACGCTGCACTAGGTCAGAAACCAGAGGAGACTGTGAAGTCCACCGCAGACGGACCACTTTTGGACAACATGTCCTCTCCGTTAAAGGCAGCTCATTGTGGAATAGCCTCCCAACTGAGATATGGATTGTCCCACTCTCAATAGCTTCAAAGGTCAACTCAAAGAATGGTTGAGAAACAACCAGACGCGCAATCACTGCTAAATGCACTTTAACACAGGGGCATCTCCTCTTGCACTTTATGTAGCACTAGTACTGCTTTCATACAGAAAAAGGAAAATATTTCCAACATTCTTTTATCTAACATTGACCTGTATTTTACAATGTAAAGTAACAGTGTAATTAATGAAATAGCAATATATTAATATACAGTATATATATTGAGCAGGTTTAATGTAAATAAATGGGGCCAGCTATTTTCTACACGGCTTCCCTATACACTGTGTGTGTGCCTTCCAACTGTAGTGAAAGACATGATAAAGACATGTGGCACTCTATAGCACTTATCTTATCATATTGTAACACGCCTCTCAAAGCTATTCCAACAATCTATCACCACTCCTCTCTTAAACTTTCCGATCCGCATCATCATCCATCAATTAACCAGTGTACAGCCCAACTATATTTAAAACCGATTTATAATTGTACTCTACTAAACTGTGTATCTCAGTTGTCATTGGCTTACTATCTTCCCAACTATAATATCCTACTCATATCTCTTCTTTGCACTCTTTCTGCAGGAGAAACTGGAGACGCCTCCCACTGCGACGACACACACATGAACAACTGAACAACTTTGTAAACTGACCTTTCTCCTCTCTCACCCCCCCCCCCCCCCCCCCCCCCTATCAGTTGCACAGGAGATGCCAGAGGAGCGAACACGTGCATGTACGTCACAGGGAATGTGCTCGCAAACATGTTTGTGAACATTCTTGTGAGAACCGTGAACACAGCTTCTTTATTAGTTATATGTCCTGAACTTGTTCACCTCCTCATGTGTTCATTGTGTTGTGCACTCACATAGATCAAGCCAGAGTAGTATCTCTCTCTCAGGTTGTGCAGCACAGAGGCTTCGTTCAGGCAGGTGAGGTCGGCCATGTCTTCTACTTTGCTGAAGCGCGGGGGGTTCATTCGCTGCACCTCCTCCCTGGACAGAGTCACCTTCCTCTGGCTGTCCGTCAGCTCCACCTCCACCTCATCACCGCGCTCCTCCCGGATACTGGCCGACTGGGAGGAGAAGAAGGAGATTTAATAAAAGATCAAATGGGAGTTGAACGTAGATAGAGTTTATGTTCAATGTGAGAATCAATAGGAAGACACTTCAATGTTGCTTTTGGTAGGTAAAACACCACAGTGAACTGCAATGATTAATCATTGTCAACAGCAATTTAACAATTAAGAGCCCTAAAAAGCAAAGCCTTTATAAGATATGCAGTCAGGAAATCAATCCCTCAATAATAAAAACAAAAAAAATGGATTGATCTATTGAAGAAGTAATTGTGTTACTTAATTTGTTTTTGGAGATTATCAGCTTTTCTCTGTTAGATCTTATTAAACCTTTCTTTTTGGACTGACAAAGTCTAGAAAAGAGTATCATAAAACTAATAGTTAGTCTCATCCTTATATAAAGATACAAAAACAATGGTCTAGTCTTTTAACTCTACACTAACGTAGCTTACTGAAGAAAGCAAATATTGAAATATATTTGAAAAATGTTTGACAGCATCTCTGTCAGTGAGATTTAAAGTGAGAGTTGATATTGTATTTGTCAGCAGACAAGAATAGATGGTGACAGAAAGAGAGAAACCCTCTTGCCATGCTGTCGTTCTTGTGCTTGTCGGACAGGAAGTGTGCTCTGGGTCTGACCAGGTCACAGGATTCTGCTCTGCTACACTTTGTTCTCTCTGCTACTTGACATGCATACAGAACACATCAAATATGTGCATGTCTGTGTTTTCGTGTGTGGGTGTATATTAGTCACAGATTAAACTAGATGCTCAGACTATGAAACTGGATGAAAGTGTGTCTGTCTGTTTGTTATGATTGCGTCTATTTGGTATGTGTGTGCCATTCTCAGATCATGAGTGTAAAATGAAGTCAGTGGTGCTACAACGGCCTCTTTAACATTAAGAGGCTGAAGGAGGGTATTGTTCTATTCATAGAGCTTTCTATGAAACCAGTCCAGCAGAGAGGAGGAGACTTAGAGACAGGACACACAATTCACATGTCACATCCTACAATATGCACCAATATAACTTCTAATGTGCATGATACAAGTACCAAGGATAAGTGGAACAAATCATTGCTATGACATGGACCTTGTGATAGTCATTAGTCGTAAATGTGTTAGAGAGCATCACAAGGCATATTGAGGAACCTATTAGGATGAAGGAAAGCATGGAATAAAGTGTATCATCATGAGGACTGAAACCTTATAAAACATAATAGAGAGGCGAAGTCCCGCACATCTACTTCCGCCCCATGGGACCTTATTTCGAAAAATTATGTATTGAAGTCAATGGGGAGAGAAAGATTATCTTCCGATCCCATTTGAATTGTGCCACGAATTACACATATGATGTTTGTCAATCTTAAAAAATCATTTCCATGTCAAAAAAGTCACAGTTTGTCGTAAAACTGTTGAAATAAAAGACTATGAAAAATACTCTACTAGAAAGACTACAAATCCCAGAATCCCGGTCCCGCAAGCTGGCTCTTACGAAACCGACTAACTCCCCTGTTGTGTATACAGCTCTCAACATGCCGAGGCTTGTAGTGATTTTCACCTCTTTTAATACGTTTCACCTCATTCTGAAAGAAAGAAGTGAAATGTGCTAACGTGGCGGCCGTCTTGGTGTGTGGTGCGAGACGGGAGATGTAGTTCATTGAGCGGTTTCACACAAAAAAAGTGTTACTTCACAATTTTACCACACATTTACATTTTTTTGACTTGCAAAATGATTATTTAAATTGACAAACATCATATGTGTAATTCGTGGCACAATTCAAACGGGATCGAAAGATAATCTTTCTCTCTCCATTGACTTCAATACATACTTTTTCCGAAATAAGGTCCCATGGAGCTCCCCCTGAAGGGGAGGGACTTCGCCTCTATATAACACACACTTACAAAGACACACACCCTGTGCTGCTTTGCCTCACTTGTTTGACACACCTTTTTCGAAGGGACACACTTTGAGCTTATTATTTACCAGAGGATTAATAATAGGGTAGTGGGAAACAGGAAAACAGGTTGGGAAAAAAAATAGAGTCCCTGTAGCCCTGGGATTCCACTATCAGTTGCGTTTTTGGAAAGAAAATGTTCTCTATTTCTTTCAATCCACGCCTTACCTCAAAGCCATTCTTCTCTGACGGCACCCACACCAGCCTCTTAGCCGCCCAGTCGGCCTGGCTGGCGGCGGAGATCGTATTTTTGGGAGACCCTGGCGCCGTGACCCCCGATGTCAGTAAGCGGGTGA
This sequence comes from Notothenia rossii, assembly GCF_949606895.1. Lineage (NCBI taxonomy): Eukaryota > Metazoa > Chordata > Actinopteri > Perciformes > Nototheniidae > Notothenia > Notothenia rossii. The sequence continues at coordinate 17,350,776 of NC_136905.1, forward strand.
CATCGTTCACACCGCCCCCCGTTGGCTTGGACATGGTTCTACTGGCACTGTGTGAGGGAAGGAAAAGTGACAAAAACAGTTGAACATTAAAGAGCGAGCCGGTGTTGAGAATTTATTTTCTTCACAGGCCTACTGTCTTGTTGGCTTAAATCGGGAGCACTGACGATGATGACTGACGATGAAGGTCTGACAGACAGGGACACTGATGTGATTCTGTGTCAAGACACACACACAAAATGTATGTGCAGCCACACATAAAGAAAGAGCAGTAGTGAGCATGCAAGTTGCATGCAGGCCATTTCCAGCTGAGATTGGGTCAGAGATGGCCTAATTGAAAGACAGCAAATCAAGGAGAAGAAGGGGGGAAGAAGACAGAGAGATCCGAGGGTGGAGGGCTGGAAGGTGGAGGGAGAGCGAGATACATCAATCGACTGAGTAAACTGACATGACAGGCAGAGGGGGAGGGAGCGCGAGGAAGAGGAGGAAAGGGTGGGATAGCAGTGAAAAGAGAGGCTGGAAATGGACTGAATATATTGTTAACTCAAAGAAAGTGAAGCACCCTTCCTTCTACTAGGGGCCGCTCAGTAGAGATAAAACTCTAGTGAAGACCCCACTGAGGGCTAGGAGACACAGTGAGGTGACAGTAGCTAGAAGTGGAACATGAAGAAACAGCAAGACATCCTCCAGTCAGAGACACTGTAGCACGAGAACAAGGTGTTTCTTGATTTAGTCTGACAAGTAAGAAATAATGTTCAGCTGAGAGAAAAATCTCTGGAAGGAGGAGAAAACTTGACAGAACCTGCCATCAGATAATAAGGGGTGCAACATTTAGTTTATTTAAAGAATCAGCTCTTTCGATAATCAATTTGTGATTTACGTAGTTTTTCACAAACAATGGGAATCATTTACTGGTCACAGCTTCTCAATGAGTGTTAATCATATTAAAAATACAGTTAATAACATTCTGTGTGTTAGCACGAGGCTATTAACAACCCTGCAGCTTAGAATCTGACTAAGCGACTTATTACACAGCAACTACACATTTCCACACAACTCTTATTCTAGGAGAACAGAAAGATAATTTTTCCAGATAATGAATCTGAATTTATTTTGGCAACCGAGAAAGACAGAGCCTACAATTTCAGAATGAAACCGTGTCACCAGTCTCCTGAAATCTGAATGATGCCTGATTGCTGATGTATTAATACACAGTTTTAGTAATTGAAGAACTATTTTTTTGTATCAAAATAATGTACAACAGATACAAAACTGGATTATATAGAGGAAAGAGTTGACACAAGGTGTTCAGGGAAAGAGGCATGCTTGAGTAACAGCAAATGTCAGCTTTGATCAGACAGGTATTTGTGCCGGCCAGTTAACTGTTAGGCGTCTCCATGCCTATGCAGGTATGTCATCTGGCTTGATTCCTGCTATGCATGTCACTCTCAGTTTTTTCCACTCTGTCTGTTCCTGACAGAGCCCGGTCCCCAACCCTGCCTTAACCATACCTGTTACTGCAATACGACTCAGGGTGTGGAGTCGACTCGATGACAAAAGAGTTGCCACCACCCAGCCGCTCAGTATGGGAAATATGTGATCCCTCAGTGGCATCAAACAGCTGAGCATCTGATTTTAAAGGCTTGCTTTACCATAGTGTTCTCTTAATGTCAACAAATCCAATGAAAAGACCAACACCAGCAATTCGGTAGTCCATTTGAAATACTTCTCTACTTTGAATGTAAACCTGAGTGTTTCTACCAAAGTTATTTAGAAGCTGGTCATACAAATATGTGGTTTTGAGGCTTTTGATTTAGTGCAACTGTCGGCACCATAGTTTTAAAGCAAACATAAGTAAAAAGGCAATTGTTGGGGAATACTTTTGGGAAATTATTTTCATACTGTAGTGAGTATTTACTTCACCAGGACAAGTATGTGGTTCTTATTGATAATCTAATTTTCTTCTCAAAGGTATTGGAAATGGATGAATCTAATAAACGTTTTATTACACACATGCATAGCACAGAGCACACAGTGAGTGTATACTCTGTATGTAACCTAATAGTATTAGGAGGAGTGGGCAGCTACTGTATAGCTCCCGGGGTTAGGGCTAACCATTGAAGAGCCTCCATGTAGCTGACTGATGTGTTTAATGGTTATTAGACAAGAGTGGAGGTCTGTGTGCATCGGAATAATTATATATCAGGCTTCGGCTATACAGACATGACTTCATCGTGAATTAATTTGTGTTAGGTTTTTTTAAACAATAAGATGAATCACCCTTATTACTAATTCAGCTTTAACAGTGATAATAAAACAAGACTTAGCATGTCATCATTTAAGCTGCAGTGTGGGCTGTTGCTGCTGACTCCCATTGATCCCAACTATTCACCTAAAGCAAATGCTTCACACTCACTCACTCACACACACAAACACACACACCTCACAGGTTGTCGCAGTACAGCCTGGGCTGACCATCAAACTCATCCTGCAGCAGCTGGAGTTGCCAAAAGCTGACCGCTCTCCTCCATAGCAACACCAACAGCAGCCCACGAGACAATACCTCCAGCGTCTGAACCGAGGACATTCAATGCGGGGGGTCTTGTGGGGGGTGTGCCCCTGTATAGGGTCTTGTGGGGGGTGTGCCCCTGTATATGTCTGTGTGGGTAATAAATGTGTGGGTGCCTGCGCGTGATTGTGCGTGTGCTAAACGGGTGGGGGAGCAAACAGGAGACGCCTTTTTTCTTCAGCTTTGCATCGGTGATGGTATATTGTGTCATATGCGCACTTTAGCGGACAGTGAGCTGGTATTATTAAGCCATTGTGGCTATGATGATAATTACAATGCGGCTGCATTACACTATAGCTGCGGAGTGACCCCTACATATTACCTGCATTTTAAGACTGTTACTACAGCAGAGAAACTGACGAAAGCAACCACACCTTGAACATAAGACATGAACAATCACATGAGCCCTAGCCTGAAATTAGTGGTGATCCGCATGTAGCAACAGCAAAGCCATTCTCGCTGAGAAAAATAGCCATTATTATGATGTGACACAAAGATCACAGTAGGCCAATAGGCTTAATAATAATGATATGGGTCGAAATCCCTACTAATGTGGCCATCAGACAGAATCAATGTCCAGACTTCAGGTCGTCTGGATGTAAGCCCCTCTGTGGAAGCGAACATAGTGATGAAAACTGAACGTCTCTTGTCCCAATACGTCTCATTATTAGGGTGTAATGCCACCGCATTTAGATCAACCTAGCGAGGTTAGCCAGCTACTCTGAAATATGATACGTTCAGGATATTACACCGGCTAATAACGAGTTGGATTAGAGAAAAGGGAATTAAATCTCTCACCTTCAGGTTCGGCTCAGAGTGTTGGGTAAGGCTGTGATGCGAGGAGAACCTGGGTGAGGCTGTTTCGTTGGTATTTTCCTGCCTGAGAGGTGTGTGTAGCTCACCGCATATGCGGCTTTTATCATTGCACCGCTCTGTCGCTGGAGACCGCACTCACTCGGCGAGAATAAAACAGGGAGCAGTGAGGGCAGGGCGACGGCTTCAGCCCGGGAGACACTTCCTGATAGCAGACCAACCAGGTTCGAGGAAACGGTTTTTAGTCAAGCCTTACATAGCAAATATTCCAATCAAAAGCCACAACAGAGCAATAGACCCGCCTAATGAATACGACGGGATCTTTCCGCCCCACAACTGGCATGAAACGGGTGCAGCAACGAATGGCGTTAACAGCAGCGCGACGACCTCCGTTATTAGCCAATGATAACTGACAGGGGGCGTGGCTAGCTGTAACTGACGTGACAAACAGCCAATTGGAAGGCTGCAACAGGTGCCTGTGCGGCACTCTCGCGCTAGAGTAGTGAGATTTGCGCGCCCTTTGTTTACCACTGTGGCGGTGAGGGTCCGCAGACACAGATCTCAGATCGGATTTGTTTGAATCCCCAAACAAACACAACCGACGGTTAGCTTTGAATGATCTGATCCTAGGCGCGTAATACAGATCACATCACAATATCCGACTGTAGCTGGGGTACCAGGGTTCCAGGGTTATCCTTCAATATACCTCAACTTTTCATTTTTATTTATTCAGTCAAATTAAACAATACATGAAAAATAATTCCATCTCACTGTCACTAAAGTAAGCCTATGAGGCTCTGGAAAAGATAAATGTTCCTATAAAAACTAATTAATGACTATTTTCCTTTTAATGGCAGGTTAGTTTTTGTGTTCTCCATATGATATAATAAAAACATTATTATAGGGTTATTAATATTTTCAGAAGGTGTGTTTTCTTCTTCTGACTTCTCGGCAGTAATCGTTATGCAAAAGGTTATAGGTCATTTAGACATACGTTACAACACGATAAATATAATCTATAAGGGTTAATTGTCATTGTATAATTCTGTAATTCTGTCTGAATTGTTTGGTTAAGGTTTAAATTCACATAGGCCCCTACGCAAACATAGATGTTTAGTGTGGTGATAAACTACACTTTACATCTAGATGATATGTTTTAAAATGATCAAACTTTAAGGAAAATCAATGACGAAGCAAACAATAGAAATTCAATCCCTGTGTTTTATTTGCTCTTTAAAACAGTTCAGTTTCATTTGGAAGTGTCCCATGTCTGAGGCAGTTTTGAAATTACATTTCAGTGGTGAAGCAGAAAGGTTTCCATTTATCTTTATAAAATTGACCTAGCTAGCTACAGCCTATATTTGTTTCATCTTATTCATTTATTAAAAATGTATATCATGTCTTTTACACTGTGTATATTATACATACTTATGATATAAAAAGTGTGAACTGTGAGCATTGAATCCTAATCAACCAGTGAAATAACCCGAATAACCTATGTGTTATTGGGGTTTTGAACAGCGCTATCGTAAAGTGATGGTGCAGAAAGTTCAAGTTACAAGTGGAGGCAGGGTGAGAGACATGACCCACCACGCTTCCTATAAATAGTACATGGAGCCATGAAGGAGAGGTGTAAGAGACGACACAAACCTAAAACAGCATTAACACTATTCTTAAAAGTTTAATATGTTATAAACACCTCAAACCCCACTGAGGTAAGAATCTTTCAATAATAATAGTGAAACATTGCGACCGATGCATTGAGGTTGACGTGCTGATCCAGCAACACTACTGTGATGTTTGATTAGTGATACAAGTCTCCATATAGCCCACTACTTTTGTGCAAAGAACAAGTTCCCAGGATGTGCGTTGGACAGGCTGATTATTGGTCAACATTTAATATCATGTTTAGTCCTCCTGACACTGAGTTACCTTAACCAACACATTCTGTCATCAAATACTTAAAAACTCTGGTGGTTACAAGATCTAAAATAAACAAGAGCATTCCAAGTGTTTTGCAATATAACTACAAAGTGCAAACAAATAAATACATCAGTCTCCAATACAATACATCTGAAAGTCCCTTTATGTTCTCAGTTTATGTTCATAATGAGACTTCTCTATCACTGAGCAGAGAATAGGCATTTTTGTCTACTCAGAACAACATCCTGCAAAGTGATTGAAAAAACATTCATGCATTAGAAGCATTATGCAAATACACACATAAGCTTTAAGCACATTTCATATTAACATAACATCAACTGCTGCAGATGAAGGGCCAGTTGCAAAATCTCTGGTTTGTTAAGAAGGCACCGCTCACTACACTGTTCTCACAATTTGTTAGAGAAACCAAGAATTAGAGTAGGGGGTCATTTAATGTAGTGGGCACAAAAATACTGAATACTTTTATATTAATCTGGTGTATTTTCCAGTTCAATCCACATCCACTTGTCCAGATGTTAGAAAGAGGCTCTATTTCTCAAAGACGAAGAACGACAAGCCACGATCCCCATCGTTACGTCAAAGATCTATATTAATGAACTAAACTGGACAACATCATCTGTCATTGTTTGAAAATGACTAAAGCTACAATGATTCCTCTGACCAGATGGCATTCAACTCAACACAAGTGTTGGATTAAATGAAGCAAATGTTACAATCGTTGAAAATTTTTTTGCATTACAAATAGGAGAAAAAGCCAAAAATAAGAACATGACATGGAAAAGAAACTGCTCAAAATTGCTGCTACTTTTCAGCTGTTTCTCCCTGTCCATGCTGTTGCTCTGCTTTGTCTCTACAAGTAGCCTTAACTCAACTATATTCTCAACAGCTCCCCCAAGCTCAAAGTATCACAAAATAATACACTATCCATACTTACCATATGAAAATATAACAGTATAAATGATAAATCAGCATCATAGTTGGTTACATTCCTGAGTTGTACCTCAGAAGGTACACTTCCATTCATTTCATACAGAAGGACCTAAAACAGAGGTCAGCAATGTCAGCAGATCCCAAAACTGGAGGTGCAGTTACATGGTAGAGCCACCATGGGGTGCTCTTGTATATTGTGCCACACAGGCAGTAGAGTCAGGTGGGCGTGTTGTGGTGTGATGGGCCAGATGTTAGTCTTGGCAAACACGTTTTCAATGATCGTGAAAGATTGCCAGGACCAATTAGACAACTAAACCAGTGTAGTAACCCTGCTCCCCAAAAGAGTGACTCAAAACCATGCTCAAAACCTCCCACTGTCTCTCTATCTGTCCATTTCCTTAATATGTCTCTGAGGTATCTAATCTGTATAGTAGCACTCATCTCAATCTTGATCATTTTAAAATGTCTAGGCGATCACTTGACTTGTTCCTGCTCTGGACTTTCCTTACCTCTCCAATTGCAGTAAACAATGCCACTTCGTATGATGTATCCCAACACTGGCCCCATTTCCTTGGTTGGCCCATTCCTATACCCGTCTTACCCTCTCTATGAGCCTGTCTTTTAAGCCACTTGGTCAACTTCCTCCTCTATTCTCTTAAGGACTCCTGTCCTACAGGTTCAGTTGTAGTGGAGATGTTCTGCCAGGGATTGCCTTCTGGTCGGAGAGGATGGACACTCGGGGTCTTTGCCAGGCTCTTTATCGGAGGAGATTAGCTCCAGAGCCACTTCGTTCTCATAGCAGAATGACGAGCGTGAGCCGTGAATGCACTTCTGCTCGACCAACTCTTTAGCGCTGCATGAAGGGGTGTCCGGGATCTCATATGTCCGATGAAAGAATGAGTAGTCCACCTGGAAAAATGGCAGAAGACTTTTTAATACGCATAAGGTTACAAGTTGAGAGTCTAAAGCCAGGCCAGCAGCTCTGTGAGGCTGTATTTGGGTATAGCAGTGCTATTCTCACAATAATAATATTGACATGCTGTTATTTAGAAATGCAATGGTACAGTTTATGTGTTCAACATCTAAGTGTTATATGTTGGCATGCTAACATTAGCTATTTAGCACTAACCATGGGTACAACAAGTGCAACTGTGGCTGATGGGGATGTCTGATTAGTTATCCGGTCAAATGTCAATAAATGCAAAAGAAAGTTGATCCATTTTCTTTGTTTCGGAAACTTAAAGTTTTTGTCCACAATACATTAATTATTACACAAATCTATTATCAAGATTGTTACAGATTCATTGAATAGTAGACTACTAATCGATTCATCTTTGCAGCTCTATTTTGCAGACCATAAACCAAAGTAATGGACATGCCCTAATTAATATGCAACATCCTTTCCCCCCCCTGTACAGTTCATCTCTACTAACTTCCTTTCTGACCTGGTAGCAGTCTTTCCTCTCGAAGAGCACTGGTTCGAATCGGTGTCCCCAGGTAATTTCAGAAGCCAGATATGAGCTACGGCACTGTGTGGTCATGGCTGTGGCCTCCACCATGCCCTCAAGTATGACCACCACCTCCAATTCAGAATCATTCTCCAGAGTCTTTCGGTCAATCTCAAAGAAGGGTGACTCGTCATCAATCTCATGGACTATTGTCACTGGCGAGACCAAGAAGATGCGGTCTGTGCCGTTATCAAAACCCACGTTGATGTCCATATTGTCCAGCGGGAGGAACTCTCCCTCTTCTGTCACCCGTGGCTGAAATTGAGAATGGAGAAAAGTCACAATTGGATACATTAAGCCTTAGACATAGCATGTTGTTATGCTGCACATTTTCATATGTGGGAAAATATTGAATGGAGGCTAGAACCTATTTAATAATGAATCAAATTAGCAAGAAGCCGGGGTCACGTGATCAACCGAAGTGAAATCAAACCTTTATTCTGGCTATAAAATGCAACTCAGTTGTAAAGAAAACGGGGGATTGATCGGAAACCTTGAATATTGTCAATGGACATTTTAAATACACTTTAAGATACACAATCCCCAAGGTCATCTTTAGAACATATCTGAACCTGACGCAAAAGCTTAGTATTAGGTTACTTTAGTCATACATAGGCTTAACACTCACCCAACTCTTACTATGGAACAATATCCAGACCCAGCCTTTAGAATTGTATTTCTTTGATCCTCGCAAACTTAATCCCATCTGCCCAGGGTGAACTTTGATATGGTCGTGCTATTAAAAGGGATCAAATTGTCTATGCTCTAGTCCTAATATTCCACAGAGTTTACCCTCCGGACAGCTCTGGCAGCATAAACAGTTATACACAGCGTGGGTGATGACAAACATTCATAGTAAACATGTTTTAAAGTACCCGGACTGTATGGTAAACATCAGCATAAGTACAGTACAATCACCTAACTCACATACAGCAGACATAAGGGGAAATGAGATGACGAAGGACAATGGCTCTCAGTTTAAGAATTGTGGGCAAGTTAATCCATGGTAAATCTTCCTAACCCCTGAGGGGAAATAAAACAAGCTCTCATTAACTACGCTCCACAGAATACAGGCCAGATGGTCTAAGCGCTCTCTCTTTCTCTCCACTGCAACCTTTTTCCCTCTACCGCTATCTCTCTAAACAAATTAAATTTTCTTTTTGGTAAATTGGTTTACGTCTGTTTTAGCATCTCCAATTGACATCATGTAACTTAAAATAGAAAAGCTTTCCTCTTTTGATAATTGCCAAACTTTCTGGCGTCTCTATTTCCTATCATGGTAATGATCTCCCTTCACTTACCTTCAGTAGTTGTGCTCGAACATGTGCTTCTACCAGGTGGCTCTTGCGTAGGTTTCCGACCCTCCACATCATACAGAGTTTCCCATCCCTCATCGCCACCACAGCTGTTTCAGAGAACACCAGTGTCTCGTTGCGCTTCTTGGGCTTAGCAATCTTTGCCATAACTGCCCCGATGATGAAGGCGTCGATAATGCAGCCCACAATGCACTGCAAAATGACCGCAATCACCGCCAGGGGACATTCTTCGGTCACACTTCTGAAGCCGTAACCAATGGATGTCTGCGTCTCCAAGGAGAATAGAAAGGCTGCCATGAAGCTGTTCACCTCGAGGAAGCATTTCTCCTCCAACACTGCCTCTCTATCAGACTCTCCTCCGGACCCGGCCTCTCCTGATCCTGGAGAGGAACCTGAGCTGGGGGTTAGCCGAATGGAGAAGTCCCCATGCATGGAGGCAATGAGCCAGAAGACAAATCCAAAGAGTAGCCAGGAGAGAAGGAAGGAGAGGGTGAAGATGACAAGCATCCAGCGCCAGCGGATGTCCACACAGGTTGTGAAGAGGTCGCTGAGGTAGCGCTGGCCCCTCTCGCTCATGTTGACGAAGGTGACGTTGCAGCGTCCGTCCTTGCCCACAAAGCGCTGTCGGGGCCTGCGGCTGGAGCGCCTGGTTCGCCGGCGGTTGGTAGTGGAGGGGGAAGAGAGCGATTCCTGGTCCGAGGATGAACGGACCTTTCCTCTTCCCCCTACACTACTGCCTCTTGCACTCCTTAGTGCCGAGCACATTCCTCCTGCTCTCACCCCGCCTTCTCCTGCATCTCCCCCGACTCCAATGGCATTCTGCCTCCGTACATTGTTGGTGTTGCTCTGGAGTGGTAGAGGTATGCCATTTAGGGCATGGGTCGGGGAGAGGCTGGTTGGGGTCGCTGACCCCGTTGGACTCCCCCCTGCCCAAGCCGTATCGGCAGCACTCTGTGCCAGCCTCATGACCTCCTCCTCCTCCACTGGCCCATCAACCACAGCACTGAAGCGCCGCTTCACACGTGCTGCTCCCATCATCTATAATAAAGTGTCCTCCCTCGTATGGTGAACAGTAACTGTATTCCTCAGTGTTGCCTTGATTTGATTGTTGACGTGCAAGTAAGCTCCTTGATACTATCAGTTCAGTATGTAGTGCTAACAATGCAGTCCGTCTTTCAGTCCTTAATGAAGAGACAACTGCAAGTCCAAAGAGGCAAATGGTAACCAGAGGATAATGCCCTCCAAGACCATTGATCAGTCACGTAAGTATCTCCCAGTAGATTCTATCTTTTCAGTAATAGATTCCACAGCAAACAGTGTGGGCTTTCTTGAAGTAGGGTTCATGGGTGCATCAATTAACAACAAATATCCTTAAATCATACTCCCTGAGCGAGGCGAGCTGAAAAGAAGAATGTCAGCAGCAGTCCGAGGAGTCTTATCACTGTGACCCACAGTTTACAATAATGTCTAGGAGTGGTGTGGCCTGATTGATCACGAAAGCATGCAGGATTGGTTCAGTTCAAAACAAGCCTCAAGCAGGTATAAGGTAACAAAAGCTTTAAACTGATAATGCAATCGGGTAGCAGGTTGAAGGATGACATGTAAAGGATATACAGCTTGATACAGGGTTCTTACTGTGACAAGATGCATACAGACAGATCAATGCAAGAGATTAACTTAAAATGGGATGATATGATAAAAACATGTTCAACATGCAGTCAGAAAAGAAAGAAAAAACATGCCAATTCTTACAATGAGTTTTCTCCAGTTTCATAATCCCTTGGGATGGGTATGAGGAAACAAAGAGTACAGGTCTTTCAGTACACTCAAACGCCTACAATCATCAATGACTATTCAGTGCAAATATATATTTGATAAAGCATTGAGGATACTACAAACAATAAGTGTTACATTTCAGTTGCCAAGGAAATGTCAGCTTTGGCCAACAAGAGCATCCCAACTTGAAGAGGCATGTCTGGTTGCTACTTCCTGTTTGATCATGTCACTGCTTTTACAATTTCACATTTTCTTTCCAATGGTCTATACATCTGTATGAAGGCCATTGTCAGTTTTTTTGCGGGATGTTTTACTGACTGAATAATATTGAGCTGAACTACAGTGGTGTTATCACCTGCTACACTTAGTCTTTCAGAGCAGACATACCTCATTACAGCTCAGCATTAGGGCTAAGAAATCGCATTTACCTGACAAAAGATAGGATGAGAAGAAAAGAGAGTTTACTTTGACCAATCTCCAACACTACTTAAGTTTTAAGCTTCAAGTCACATTGAGAGTAAAGGTAAGAATACAGGTCACCTTAGGAAGTGTTCTATGATCGAGGCGGGGCACCAAAGTGGATAGATCAGGTGTGTGCCACAGAAGGAGAAGTGCTGCGAACTAAAGGGGCTGAGAGCGTAAGTGGGCTTTTGGTTTGTAGTTTGTACTCATCATCGGTGTTTGAACTAGGTAAAAAAGGCAACATGAACATGAGAGGATTTCAATAAACAAAATAGAAGATTTTCATTGTCAAAAACATGGATGAGCATAGAAAATTCCTTATTCTTGAAAACTGATTTGAAAATGTGTCTGAAAATCAAAAGCTATGCTTGTATATTTAGTATTTCCCTTGCCCAACCATTTCAGGAGAACTCTTCCACGTATCCCTGACAAGAACACAGAGTTTCACATACTTGTTGGAAAAGTAGACTATACACATAACCCTGCACTGTGGTGAGAACAATCCACTGCTATAACGGTACAAATAAAGAAGCCATTTTCTTCAACCAGTTACAGCAGGGAGGACAAAAGTCTACAACAAATGGAAATGGGGAAAGAGATCCCTCCTGAAGTGTGAAGTGACATAAGGGTTCATCTTGGCTTATGTTGACCTCTCTTTATGACACATGTTCAGTGTAAAGCCATTGATCTTTGGAGGAAAGTCAAGGAAAGAGTCTGCTGGTTTTCCGTACTCTTTACCAAGATGTTGCCGTTTGATTTTCCTTTGACAGTCTTGAAACAAAAAGAGAATAACAATTAAAGGTGAGGTAAAACATTTAAAACTGCTGAAACAGATGCTTCAGTAGTTATCCTTTTGTGTCAAAAGAGACCTTTCTCTCTTGAAATCACTGAATATATTCACATTTGATATCAATTCAAATCTTAAACACACTGTAAACAGTATAATGTACCTTTTAGTTACGCTCTTATTCAGTCCTTGCGTTGGTACTGGAAGCGTTAGTCATTCCTTTTCACTTGAAGAACCAAATTCCATCACGACAAAGGAAAACACGTGCCCAGATGTGAAAGCATGGAGCCTGGGAAGAGAAAAGGACAGAAATAATAACATCATTTTCCATTTCTATCTTATGAAAACAATTCTGTACCTTAAGGGCAGAAATCAGTATCAAAGCATACACCATTTTAAACTTGGGTATTCTGAAGTGCAGCTGTTATTCATCAAAATACATTTCTATGTACTGATGGATGTAAGTTCATAGAGAAAACTGTCCCGTTACCAAAAAGGACTGAACTTCAGTTAGGAAACCAAGTGGTACAGGATGACCTTTCTTTGATAAACAAGTATTGGTGGATCAAAGCCAATGGACTTGAAGAATTGGAGGGGATTTCCTTGGGCCAATGTTGAGACTGGGAATGTAGTTCAGATGAAGGACTGAGATAAACTGGACTGGTTGGGGGGGGAAGAGGTCGTATGTCTTGCAGGGGAGATGGCGATATGCTGTGGATTACAGCTGCGCTCGTGACTTTGGTAATCTCACCGGTGGTCTAACTAATCCCTTGAGGATTTACGTAAGAGCCACTACACAAGGTGGCAAGGATATCATAAAGTATGTTTCTATTTATACACATAGAAGATATGAATATGATGTGGGGAAAAGTATGATATACTATTGTATGATATAAACCAACAAATGTAACTGTCTACAAATGCTGACTTCTAAATACAGTGTTTAGCTTGAGTTGCTTTCACTAGAATTTGAAACGTGTCCTCGTGTTCTACATCGATGAATACAAAAAACAGCATCCTTTTGGCCACTGTAATTGAAAGAGTCTGCTGCTTAACTGTCAACTAATGTGTGGATCATCATGCTGGTGTGATGTCATAAGATCTGGCGATGAGAGGGGAGATGAGAAACCACTAATTTAATGCATGAAAAGGCGATAAAACTTCTAACAAATGTACTTTCTTTGGGTAAAAAGAATGCAAACCAGTACAGGATTTGCATAATTATACTAAATAAAGTACCTAAACTTTTATTAAACTGCTAAATGTAGTAAAAGTTGTAATACGTTAGGTACCTTATTAACTAGACAAGAAATTGTAAATGGTGGAACAATATATGAAGTAAACTCAGATTGAACCGAGAGATCTTTTAAGGTCTTTCCCATGAAATAATAAAGACAGACTTTCCAAGGCTTATGTTGCTCAATGTTCAGTTAATGAACAGATGTGTGAGCAGGCAGTCCTGACCTTGAGGTCTCTACTGTAGCTCCTGCCAACGCTACATAATGAACACGTTCTCAGGTCTGCCATCTCCGTGATTGGGTTGAAGTGTCGCTGGACAACTGACGACAGTAGCTGGAGGAGGTGATGAGGGATGTGTGTGTGTGTGTGTGTGTGTGTGTGTGTGTGTGTGTGTGTGTGTGTGTGTGTGTGTGTGTGTGTGTGTGTGTGTGTGTGTGTGTGTGTGTGTGTGTGTGTGTGTGTGTGTGTGTGTGTGTGTGTGTGTGTGTGTGTGTGTGTGTGTGTGTGTGTGTGTGTGTGCAATGTGAGGGGTAAATGTGTCCTTATCCTGGCGAGGTGACAAATGTCTCAAATAACTTCTCATATAAGAACCTGCAGGGCTGTGTGGGAAAACACATGTGAAGCTTCACAGTGTCAGGCGATCAGAGCAGTTCTGGTCTGCAGTCCTGCCTCGTTTATGATAAATGCTGAAACATGTTTTCTAATGTTTGATCTTCTAATGTTTGTCGGTCCTTCTAAAAACCAGATCCTTTGCAGCAAACACCAGACTCTTATATTATGTACGGGTTGACACTTGAGGGCAAACCAAATACAATTACCTTCAACATTTTTGTTTTACTTGTGTGAATATAGTTTTGAGGGTATAACAGTGTTTTGCATTTTATTGAGTACACATTTGACATGTTGGGAGAGGCATTGATAATCACAACCAATCAGGTGGAGATAGGGTCATTAGTAAACCCCTATAGATCAGGGGCCGTATTCACAAAGGATCTTAGGGCTAAAAGTAGCTCCTAACTGGCGAATTTAGGAGAAACTCCTAAACATAATGGGCGTGTCAGTCTTAAATTTAGGACTCCTAATTGTATTCACTAAGAGCAATTCACAAAGTATTTTAGGCCTAAAAGTAGCACCTAAGTTTAGGAGAGCTTAAAAGTCCTCCAGAGGACTCCTAACTCAGTAAGACCTATTCACAAAGAATCTGAAAATGGCTGAGAGGCTAAATGTTTTGGAGACAATGGAAGACTGTGAATTGATCAAGAGATATAGGCTAAATCGTGAGGGTATCAAACTTGTTGTGGAATTAGTGCGGGATGCAATAACATCCCCGACTAACAGGAATAACCCGATTAGTCTGGAAATAAAATGTTTGGCAACACTACGATATTTAGCAACAGGGAAAATGCAACTTTGCAATGCCGACGATTTAGGAATATCGCAACCATCAGTCAGCCGTGCCATAAACCAAACCATCAGCGCGCTCTCTAGACCACATATCATCCAACAGTTTATCCGGTTTCCTTTGGACAATCAACAACTACACAGGATCAAAGCCAACTTCATGGCAATTGCAGGTATGCCCGGTGCGGTCGGTGCTATTGACGGGACGCACATAAAAATAATTGCGCCCTCAAAAGATGAGGACGTGTTCATCAATAGAAAGAAAGTACCGGTACATTCCATCAACACGCAGATTGTTTTCATTCATCATGATAGGGGGACTTGAACGGCGGTATGGGCTGTTATTGAAAGTGTTTAAGTGCTGGAAATATGCTCATTGGATAATAGTTTTCAGGGTGCTTTTAATTGTCTCCTTGATTTAATGCAATTTACGTATTTTTATTGTTTGCTCTCTCTCTTTAACGTGCATATCCAACGTCATTATCGTAGTCTGCACAAACTTGTCATCATGCGTGTATTCTGCTAACTGCACTGTCCAAAACTATTTGATAGGAATACATTTCTAGCCTAGGCTATTTCCTTGTTTTTCGGTGATTTAGTGGGCTCGTTTGTGGGATGTTCCAGATGAGTTTCACCGAGACCGCCTGCTCTGAACAACCAATCACCGTACTGACCGCTTCTAAACTCATGCACGAGAATCGACGTTATCCATAGCAACGGCGCGTCACTCTTAGTTCACTCTTAGTGATTTATCCTTAGTATGAGTAGGTCTCAGCGGCTTTGTGAATAACTTTTAAGAAAAAACTCCTACGTAAAATGTTTTAGCGCGAGTTAGGAGCACTCCTAGCGGTAAGATAAAATGCTTTGTGAATACTGCCCCAGATCATCATATTTTTTCCCCTCTTTCTTTTAAGTTGATTTTGTGAACAGTATGTTTTTAACAGTTGATTACCCTGAACTTTAAGTATAATTCAACTGAAAAACCAATACTTTTTTTTTTTTTTTTAAATCGTTTTATTTCGATGATGTTGTTTTCATAATCGTTGCAAGCCAAAATCGCAATTGCGATTAAAATATGATTAATTGATCAGCCCTAATGTTTTGTAGTCTTTCATCTACAGATTAAATGACAATGAAAACAATACCTAACTTGCAACTCGTTCTATAATATGTAGCTGCTTCCTGATAATATAAAGTAGTTTATATCACAAATGAATGTAAACTTTAACTTGGCAACATGATATCCTAGCAATGAAAATATCAGAAAAGTTATTCATCATCCAGGTGATCATCTTCCATCATCCATTGTAGATTATATTTGAATATAGTCCCTGAGGTTTGAGCAAAACGGACCACAAACAGCTGTCTGATTGTTTAACAACTCGCTGGTTACAATAAGCAAGCATTTCCAAACAAATACAGAAACAGATCTTCCTTGACGATCATTTTTAGAGTTCTTCTGCTAAACGACATAAATCCACTTTCATTACCGCCATCTTTTTTCATAGTGAGTCTTCTCACCACGTATGCCGCCTCTCTATAGCACCTCCCATGTCCTCTTTCTATCCAGATTATCTGACCATATTAAGGTGTTATGTGGTCAGATTAGATTTGCAGGGAATATGATTTGAGTGTCATTGAAATAGACACTGAATAAACCGTGTTCTTCATTTTGTCACTCTACTTACTCCGCGTGTCATGGAATCAGCCCCATTTCCGGTTCTTATTTAAAAAAACACAAGATAATACTGATCTGTTATATTTAATGCATCATTAACTTTGAATGAATGGTTTCCCTGGAGGGAATCTGATCAACAACGCAGACACGATGTACTGTGTGTAATGAAACCCTAAAGGTTGACCCCCTACATTGTGATGTCACACTACACTGTGAACTCATCGATACTGGCAATTGATCGGCGCTGGTTAGAAACCAGGACACTGACTGGATCTCTCTCACAGTGTCACATGGCTCTATGCAAAATCTCTACTTTTATTTCATTTTAAATTCAAGTATTCTATTAAATGTAACTCTATAAGGCATATTTTTATGATGTTTAATGTGCACAAAGGGGGATACTGCAACAGCTGACATAGCATATCAAACAAAGGCCCAGTGACGTTACAAAACGGCAGTGACCTTTGGCTTATTGCCTTTTCAGATCAATAGAGTAGTGAAGTGTGATATGGAGGCATCACTCATATGTTGCAGGAGCTGCAGCTGAACACCAAACAGTAAAGGTGTTACGTCATAACTGAACATTAGGTTGCATAATATTTTAAACACATGCCAATTACTGAAAAAAGTGTATGGTTGAAAGGATCATAACAGTGTTTTGTATTCAAAATACAGTTAAATAATTGTATTGAGTGTCTTCAGACAAATAATCCATCACATGATGATATTTCTCCAAGTGTGTAAGTAAGTAGTGTTAATTATATCTTCCACAAAAGTATGAATTTGAAATGTCCAGAAACGAGTAAAATAAAAACGGATTGTATATGATTAGTGTTGGTGAATTTGGTATCCCTCCCTCACCCTAATATGTTCTAAAACACAAATCGGTCCTCACAAAGACACACACACACACACACACACACACACACACACACACACACACACACACACACACACACACACACACACACACACACACACACACACACACACACACACACACACACACACACACACACACACACACACACACACACACACACACACACACACACACACACACACACACACACACACACACACACACACACACACACACACACACACACACACACACACACACGGTCTTTCTCTCTTTCGTGAAAACATCTAATAAGTGTGGCGTCACCTTGGCACCAGGCCTTATTCCATCTAATTGAAACTTTTCTGCCGCCACCAATCCCCCCCCCCCCCTCAGCCGTGTGCAGTGATCGAGGTCATTGTGTGATGACGACTGAATGTTAATCTGGGGAGTTAAGATGTTGCAGGTTGCAATGTGCTGGCTGGAACTCTGCACAACACTTTTCCAATAAAGAAAATACTCAGAGTAAAAGAATTAAGACTTATTAGACTATTTCAATTAAAGTCACCGTATTACTTTTTTACAGCTTTCTCCGTACACCATGATATATTTCACTATTCACACGCTATCTCTATCTGTCACAGAGGCTTTTCGTCTGCCTGTTATAGAAATGTGTTTCTAGAAAGTAAACCTCAGCGTGATGCTAACCCCAGAGCTAAGTCAACACCAGTCTCACCTTGTATCATAAATAACACATTTGAACTTTCTCTTTAAAAGTTGCATTTGCAATCTTTGTTTTATTGTATTGAAGAGATTTAGATTGTTCTAGTTAGTCAGTATAAACTTTCCTGAAAAAATGGGGCTGCTGCTATAAGCTCACCCGTCTCCAGACATCTAGACCCCACCCCACAAGTAAACAACATGATGACATCAGCTGTTTTCACATTATCTGCCAATGAAAAGCACAATTGAGTGATGCTATTTGAGATGTTGTAATAGCACTTTAAATGCAGCACAAAAGGATGTAAATTGCAGGGTGCACATGATGCTGCTGTCACACACACATACATGCCAGGTTCTGACGAGGCTTTCCATTTATAAAATGCAAGTATGACTAACATCCTTTGAAACTGTAAATATGAGGTTTGGTGTTGCGCACCATTCCATTCTTTATCGAAAGTATTGGCATTTACACACATTCATAATTTGTCATGTTTAATAAGTGCCAAATGCGAAAATCAGAGCGGTTAAAATGTCTGGAGAAAAAAGAAGATGACGCTGCATTCAATATCAAATTTGGAGTATTAATATTGTATCACACATACTTTTATATCATTTAGCTCACATCTTTTGAAAATCCTGAATTAAAGTAGCTTGACTGAAGAAAAAGAAAAAATGAAATGAATTGTTTTCATGTTTTAACCATAGACTTGGATAAACTTGGAACCGACATGGATTTATTTAATTCCAGGAGACTAAATGGGGGATGACGTTTGAAGGACATGGGCGTCAGGGAGCGTCTAAAGAAATACGCTATCAGGTTGTATTATGGGAGGTGAAGGATTCTGAGTCTTTTGGGCCCATAAAAGGGACTAAGAGGAAGAAGTGTTGAACCTGCGTCACTGATGTGGCCATGTTATTGTTTATTCATCTGTTAGTGTAATGTCTCCAAACTTTATGAAAGTAAAACTAAACTGGGTTACTCTTTAACATTGTTGGCTAAAACGTTAAATGTCTAAAGAACTTCTATAATATGCATTGCTCAAATTTGTATATTTGAAATGATGGTTACCTAAAAACTATCAACAATAGAATAGCTTGTTACGTTTACTGAAGTTTGATATACAATACAAATAAGGTGATCCCTTTTAAAAACAGAATCAGCTGGAGGAGAAATTGATGTCAATAATCCCATACTTTGGTCAGACATATTTTCCCCATGTGTTGTGTCTTTCTGAAACCCCTTTAACAGTCACTTGATTTTAACTTAAAGTTTGCTCAAGCAGATTTCACAAAGAAACTGCTGAAGTGCATGCTTTCCTATTCCCAATCTGAAATGTAGGCCTACATGTGCTTGAAAGCAGTCTGTCTCTCAGTTTTCAGAAGCATTACATCATTTTAAAACCTATTTAAAGATACAATTGTGTTTTCAATCTGTTCACACTACTCAAAAAAACAATCCAAAAAAAGGATTAAAGTCTAAATCACCAGTGCACACCAAGCTCTCTGCACCTCTTCTGCTCAGTACTCTGTCAGTGCCTCGTGCCCTACGTAACATCTGATATTATTTTGTATCTTCATCCTTCAGTGTTGGATATAAGGTAACATTTGCCAGAAGTTAATGTAATACTTAAAAGTTTCATAATATCATATTTCTTTGTACTTTTGGAGAAAAAAAGTATGAGAATCATTTTGTTTGAAAAGGGGAAATTAATCATGTTTATGCAAAGAATCATATTATATTCTCGCGTCCCATTTGAAACCAATATTCAACAGTGTAAAGATTTCTACACTGTCAATGATTTAATATATATACAATGTTTCCATATTTGCTATCATGAGTTAACATGTACACGTTTACCTACTTCTAAATTCCACGTTTTTTATTAAACAACCTTACTGCCATCGATAAAATATTAAAATTAAAATAAAATCTCACCGGAAGTGACACTTTTACAACTTCTTGCGCAGTTAAATCCAGTCAGCACTTACCGGTCTTTATCATATTCCTCACGGTAATTCAGCGCGATGTGACGCCGTCAGTCTACTTTCAGTTCCTTCTTTAACAACGTTTAAAGCTCGGTTATTAAAAAAATAAAAATAAAAGGATAAGCGATGATTAGAAACCTTGCGCGAGCTGTCTCTGCCTTGCGAGCCTGTCAACTGTCCGCGAGCCCTCAGGTGGTGGATGAGTGCGCTCACGTTGCGATGTTCCATACGATGCTGTCTGTCCCCAATCAAAGAGCACGCGCCTCTCCGGACTGCCACAGTGACATTGTCAAGGTTAAATTACGGTTTAGATGCGAAATACACACGCGTTATTGACCCAGAATCCGTCGTTTAGTTCATACATCAAAAATATCTATATTTTATATTTAGTAAAACTCATACACTTGGTCAAAATTATCACAGAAATGTCTTCTGAACTTCGTTTTATTTTAAAAATAAAGTTTAAAAGAGTTCGTTTTATTTGATTGTTGATTGTAGCCTATATTCCTGATGTATTACGTTTCCATTCTTAAAAGTGTCTTACATTACATATTATTTTTTGTATAACCTCCTTTTGTGTTGACTGTACTTTTGTATTTCCAGTTCTGATTTGAATTTTTTTTTAAAGGTTGGAAATGAATGAAGTGCTACCATTTTTATTTTTATTTGAATCGATAAATACTGATGTTAATCTAGTTCTTCTAAAAAAGAAGGTCTTAATATCCGTTTGTTTTGTCAAAAGCAAATGTGAGCCTTATACAACATGAACATGAAATACCAATAGCCTACAGCTAATTTAATTTTGAATGTAATTTTTAAAAAAAGTGTGTTTGTGTGTGGGGACTGATAGACAGGGTGAATGAGAGAGACAGAGCGACAGTGTGTGTTTACTAATACTTAATCTGATTTAATCTCAGTCAAGGCACCCAAGAAGTGACCTATGATGTCATGAGTTGTGTCATTATATGGAAATAGAGATCAGATTGAAGCTGATCGACAGAAAAAAGGTGATGCAATGCAGCAGCCACAACAGTCAGCTGCATTCAAAAGCATAAACACTTGGATACCAATACCCTGCGGTGCATTTATGAAACACAAATCAATTTGGTAGATGATTTAAATCGGCACCCCATATTGTTTGTGTAAAAACACTAATAGAAATTGACCCAAAGGAAACATTTCCGCGACGAGGGAGAAAGGGACGTGGGATGATGTCAGCATTTTTTTCGGCAGACATGACAATAACTAAGATATGAAGAGGAGAAAATATACATAATCATATTTTATTTCTCTTTAGCGTATAAATACCATTCACAGAACTTCGGCAGCTACTCAGAAATATGAGCTGGTGTAAGATCTGAGTCAAATATTAATATTTAAGTTACTTTATTTGCAAAAGTTTACATTATCACAATCTCTGCTCATTTCCTGTCAGTTCTCCACCACAAACTCTCCAATAAAAAGCATGAAAACACTTGATGGGAATGGTAAATAATAATGTTCAACTGGTTTGAATGTGGTAAATGTTGCAGCCAGCGTAGCTTAAAGTAAACAATGAGAAATATGTTCATCTGGAACAAAACTTTCCTTTTTACTTGTTTGAGTAGTAATGAAGCATAAAACCACCAACAGCGCTTGTTCAAACCGCTAAAAAGTGAGCCAACATTTCCACTATTAAGTTCAACCATTGGCTACCTTCACCGTGGCATTCACAGTAAGTCATTTAAAGTACAACAGTCATTTGGAAACTTTATATGATGCCTACATTTGGTTTTATAATTTAGAAGAGATATCAGCAGCATGGTGGCAGAGTGAGGAGGCCGACCATCATTATTTGGAGCCTCCAAGTTCAAATGAGGTCTGGAGGCATAGCATAATGACTCCATTATTATTATTATTGGATGTGTGTGAGGGCATGCAATACTTCTACTGAGCCACCAGTGGGCAGATTGAAACTGTTTTTGGCGTCCTTCAGTGGGCCTGCAGATACAGATGCTCAGTTAAGGACTTGAATGTGGTCACTCTTATTAACAGCAGGAGGACCAGGGGCTACACACCTGGTTACTGAGACCCACAAGCTGAGATTCAAAATGAGCAGCTGTGCAGATACTAAGGGAGAACCACTTCACACCTTAGGGTGTTTTCACGACCCAAAAGATGCTAAACAGAGATGACAAGAGAGAGACAATAGGCCTTAGACATTTGGCTTTATAGAATTCCTTCAAAGCAAGAAGTTTTTTGTTTAACTACAGTATGCATGTGGACTATATAATGAGAGTTTTCTATGATTTAAAAGTGCTCTATATAGTGCCCGATTTTATTACTTAGTTTTTACACCTCTTCATCACAGTAAATCATGCGAAGGACATTACCAAACTATTCTGCTTGTAAAGCCAGAGTCCATTTTTCCTGCTGGCTGCTTTAATAACACTCCCTGTGTTGCGTGTGAGAGGCTGATCAAAGTCAGGCTCTGTGTCCTGTAACAGGTTCCAGATTTTGTCGTGGTCACAAATCCAAAGCCTTGGTGATTTCAGGGTAAAGGCGTTTATTGGTTCAGTGTGTGGTGTCTACCCTCTTCAGACCCACTTCAGGGGCCAACACACAGATCCCCTTCACTCCAGACGTGACATTGGGAGGCTTGAGCCCATATAGATTTCAAGCTAAAAGTGTACGCAGGTAAAGAAATCCTCTCATGTCTAGACTACAGCTGTGAAAGTAAGCAGCGCAAACTAAAACAAGATCTGTTGTCATCTTTATTATTGATTGAATCTGCTGATTGTCTTCTCCATTAATTGATAACTCATTTGTTATTATTATTTTGTTATTTATATAATACTAGCAAACAACAACAATTCTATGTGTGTACTTCCCTAAAATGACCTTTACTTGTCCAATAAGCAGTCAAAAACCCAAAGATATTCACTTAAACATTATGTTTTCTAAGAAAATTCGAAAGCCTCAAAATAGCTTTATTTTTGCCCCTATTTAACTAATAATAACATCTTCATTTAATCTTATTCACAAGGCGGATGGATGCATGCAAATTATGTTTTAATATCGTAAGCAATGCACAAAGGACAAAATCTGGATGCCTACCCACGCTAAATCTCGCAGTGTACTCACACAGTACTGACTCTTGGCTTGGAGGGAGGAGGGGGGTTCAATAACTCATCACAAGTTGTGAATCAGCCAGGTCCAACAACCATTTGTCACAAACGAGAAATGTCCGCCCATTTAATCAAGACAACGATACTGACGACGCAATGGGTAAGCTAATTAATTAAATGAATGGAGTAAGCAAGGACAGCCGGGAAGAGGTTAGGGAACTGTTAATGTTTACGTGTTGGGCGTTTGTCAAACTGTGACTGCCCACTGATTGGACATGTTACGGCCCCTTCATTTGGGCAGGCTGCATAAATAGATGAAGATATACAGAATAATAAAGACTATTTTTTCAGGGGAGCATGAGTGTGATCTCAAGCTTCATTTTGTTTTCACATGCTCAACCCCTTGTGGACTTCCGGTAGCACAAAGACACCTCAGGGAAGCTTTGGCCTCACGAAATCCTGACGCACGAGGTGCAGAAACCCCAGAAAATAACCTGAGACAGAATGTGACAAGGAGAAAAATTGGATAATGGAACTCTTTACATATAGACTCCAATGTATTATTTTATAAGAGATGTATACTGTGATACTGCAGCAGCTGCTGTATTGAACTGAATCTAAAATCAAGCTTTTCCTTGCAGAAATATTAAACTCTCTCATTATAGTAGATGTAAAAAGAATAGTTGATTATGGACATGTTAGTTGCATCCCCTTTATACAGCGAATAAGGGCCAACCAAAATAAATATTGATATTAAAGTGAATTAATTAAATATACTTTAAACTTAAAATGGCAATTTATAATGTTGGCAATTATGAAATCAGTATAGCCGATCCCCTTTGTATACAGGAATAATCACCGACCCAGTCCTCATTTTAAAAGCTTCATTCATAATAACATCACAGGAAAGCGGATGATTAATTCTCTATGCTTTCATCCGCACACTGTATATTTGCATATTTTATAGATGCAGGCTAATTAAAAAGGGAAAACACAAGCACTGCAGGTCAAAGCACTAGGACAAAGCCCATAGCTCAGGTAAATGTAATTAGAAATTATATAAAGTGTCCCCACAGACTGAGATTGATGTGTTCTGACAAAGTCAAATAAACGGCACAGTATGCAGACTCTTTTAGTCTCCTTTCCCCCCACTCCTTTTTTCCATGTTTGCACGTTAAAGTTAAGCAATATCCGTTCCCAAATGTCACAGTTCATAATGTTTCCTGCTCTTTCCAGTTCTGTGAACATTTGAAACACAGATCCCCTGATATTCCTTCATTTTTGCCGTCGTGGCACTCAAGCATCCTTCTTCATTTCCATCCAATAAGATGTTATACCTGTCCCTGTGTGAGGGAGTCTGCTCTCATGGCTTCATGGTCCTCTCCCCCTCTTCTATTTTGGCATGCCTGTGCCAGGTATTTGTTCAAATTCCTCACACCCCGCGGGGATAGGTATGTCCCCCCCTTTCCAACCGTCCCTCTCTCATCTTTACAGCCTGTCTCTGTCTATCTTATGTACGCCAGCACATGTATGAAGCAGCCAACGTGGACTGTCCGCCACCAACACGAGGCACACAGCCATTTTACTGGCAAGTCACAACTAAATAATTTCCAAGTTGTTCAGCTTCTTGAAGCTGGCAAACCACAGCTGTGGGTTCTACGACGGCCTGGCCAAAAACAACTCGTTGGATAACAGGCAAGTTGCTTTTGATAACTGAAAGACCCGTTTATTATCTGATGTTGTCAGAGCTTGAGGTCAGGCCACTTATTAGATCGACCAGTTAAACTTTTCTCTGACATGGAAAAATGTTGATACAGGCAAGTATACTGGATAATTAATTCCCTCTAAAATATAAACACCAAATCATGGTGTAAATCCCTCGTGGGGGTGTGAGGCGCCTTGTGTTTGAACATGAACTGATGTGCTATTGACATTGGGTCAGAGTTGAAGTGCATTAGTTATTGCTGTGCGTCATGAAATGACAGCAAATACCGATGATACGCTGGCTCAGCACGTTTGTCTCCCTGTCCTTCAAAATGGAGTCCGAACTCAACAAAGTCAAATTCAATTTTACTGAAAGAAATATCTGTGCAGATTCATATTTTTTCTTTCATTTTTCAGGTATAAATCAGAAAAGGAGGCCATAATCAAAAATGTGTCAAAGACAATCTGACATGGCTTTTGATTGCCGCTTTTCTGGGGAGTAACCCCATGACCTTTGGGTTTGCAGAAATTGTTTTTTTTAACTGCCAATTCAATATACGGTCTGTACTAGCAAGAAAAACACTCCAGAGTACAAGAAGGAGCCACAGATCACCATCCAGGTCTTTTATGCCTCTCCACTGATGTGCTATTGTTAGGGGTCACAGTAATGCTTTTTATTTTTCATTGAAGCTGCATGTGTAGACAATGAATGCATCATTTTATTTTTGGTACTATTGGAAAAGTTGTTTTTTTATTATGTATTTTATAGTTTATCTTGATCTTTTGTGAGATCAAGAAGGCTATATGCATTAAAGTACATCAGCAGTGTTAACTCAATAAACCCAGGTTTTATAAACCCATCGCAATAAATTGTGACTTATACAGCAGACAATTATTTTGCCAAAATATGATGTTACGATACCATTTATGGTCAGATTCTTGCGTTTTGTGGAAATTCCTAGCCTAGTTAGATTTATGCCTGGCTCAAATGTATTGAAACCATTAGAGAGTCATCAAAGCGTGACCAAACATTCTGTAAACCCCAATCCCTTACATGACTATAAAATAAAAAATGTAAAACTATTATAAAACATATTATTTTAATCGGTTTACTTCAAATTCTTATAGCCTTACTCAGGAGAAATGTGGGCTGCAGCAGTCATAATTTAAAGCAACTGTAAACTGCTCTCTGTAATTATCGTATGAATGTTTTTAAAAGTTTGATTCTGTAATATTTTCCCGTAGATTTAGACCACAAATGCCATTTGATATGGAAAATCTGACTTTTCCTGTAATTGCTATCTACTTTATTATTTGTAAAAAAAAAACAGGAAGGTCATTGTTAAATATTCCACTTCCTAATGATAAAGTGGGGTCCCCTGGACCCCATCAGGCCAACACATATTCATATTCATTATGCAGGAGAAGCCCCCTCTCTCAGCATCCCATCCCACCCCCTTTCCACTCACACACACTGCTCTCCCCTTGACTCAGACACATCACAGACTGCAGTGATCAGGACACAGTGCAGAGAAGTTTGGAGGCAGATTGTCACCACATACTCCTCCAGCTGAAGATAAATAATCCTAAATCTCCGGCCTGAAGAATTCTGAGGGATATTCCAAAATGGGAACGGAGATTTTCCTCAAAACAAATCCATGGAGTATTTATTTTTCAGCGTCCGGGATTAAAATGTTTTAAGGTAGGCTTTACATACATCTAGCGAATTACTCACTGGTTCATATATGCGATTTGATCTTTGGATTACACGTTGTTTCTTTAGCGTTCATAGGGCCCAAATGCAGGCCGTTATGCAACAGAAAGCCTTAAGTAAACTGTTTATCAGGAGATTAATATTGACATATGAATAAAGAAGTTTAACATGAAACCACTTTTCTCCTTAAATATGTGGCCTAAAATAGCCTAGTTTTTATTTTGAGTAAAATCGCAATGTTATCAAAGATATGTTGCGTTTCCCTGCTTATTGAATGATGTGGCTTGGTGCGTTTTTTTTGGATAAAATATCAAACTAAAATGTATACAATGTATTTGCGTCTAAGAATAAATGGAATTTGGTATAAGGTATCTAACAAAGCTGTCGCTATGAAAAGGCGAACAGCTGTTATTTAAAGCGAGCCGGTGAGGTATGAGGCGCGCGCCCCGCGGGGGTTCGGCTGCTGCTCCACAGCTCCTCAGTAGCTCTTAACCCCGGTGCTGCCCGGGTCACCATGTGTCACACAGATCGTTTCTGTCATGCACCCCGGGTCTGCTTTGATGTTTTTTTAAATGACACCTCTCCACAAAACCATCAGTCTTGAAGTAAAGCAATAAGCTCGTCTCACGACCGGCAGAATAACACCACAAGAAACATCGTTAAATATATTTTCTCGCTTTTCTCCCGGTGCAGAAATCTGTATCAGGCTAAAATATCAGCTCATCCTTTCAAATTAAATAAAGTCAAACAGTCCGCCTCACTGCGCTATCCGCTGACTCGGCAAAATGTCACGCACTGGTCCACATCCAAACCACCGATGCGTAAAAACGCACAACATAAATCTCAGCAATCTTAACGAAACCATTGCCATTAAGAATTTGTGTGCACAAAAATATATAAGTCGTTTTAGCTCTTTAATGTTTCTCACACTTTTTTGTGTTCCAATTAGCCTAATTGTTGTCCGACTGCTGACCTTAAGAAGGAGCAGGCTTTGGGACGTTTCCAGATTTACAGCCTTCAGTTCGAGCCCTCCTACTCCGAAAATCCAATTATTTTACTAAAACCATGACTGTCGCACCTGGCTCTCTGTGAAACTATAAAAGTGTAAAGGCTGTGCCAGCCAGAGCAGGTATCTCAAACATAAACCATCCTCGTTTTGCTGACATTTTCATTTCTACTATATGTTTATATGACTTTATTTACTTTATCTGGTCTCATGATTCACATAAATCGCTTTGCAACACCCTCAAGAGATTAAATCAGTTTTAGCTGTGCTGTCCTTAAGAACTGAGTCAAACAAATAACATTGTCAGAAACCAGAGAATAAATCAAAGAGGAAATTATGAATGTAAATTAACAAAATCTATGTTTGTTCTCTCCCCTTTTTCCCTTTTGAACCACCCCTCCTCTGCTTCTTTTACTTTGAACCTGAAAAAGATCCCTTATGAAAGTCACTCCTGCTTTCTCTTAATCTTGAACCTTTATATAATTTAACATTATGGACCTCTCAGGCTCTTTGCCTCCACCGTCTCCTTACACCTTCCCTATTATCCCCAATATCTCTGTGCCCTCCCCCTCCCCCTCCCCTTCCCTCTCCCCATCACCCAGCGTTGCCTCCACAGCTCTCTTCTGCTCCCTCCTCTCCCTCCTCTCCTTGATGGGCATCACAGGAAACCTGTACACTATGGGCCTTCTGTTGAGGCGCAGGAGAAGTAGACGGCGTGGAGCAGGACCGACCTGCTGCCTAATGAGAGTACCTGTGCCATCATGCCTCGCCAACTCCTCCCCGTCCTCCACCCCCATCTCCTCTTCCTCTCCCTCCTCTTCTCTTCACCTCCAGGTGCTGAGCCTTGCTCTTGCTGATCTGCTCTACCTTTTCACCGCTCCCTTCATCGTGTATGACAGTCTGGCGTCCGGCTGGGCCTTCGGGGAGCCGGGCTGCCGCCTCCTCCTGAGCCTGGACCTCCTCACCATGCACGCCTCCATCTTCACCCTCACCGCCATGAGTCTGGACCGCTACAGGGCGGTGGCACATCCCCTGCACACCTCCTCATCGAACTCCTCCAGCCTGCTGCGTGTGGGCCTGGCCTGGGGCCTGGCTGTGGCCCTGAGCCTGCCCATGATGATCACTCTGCACCTGGAGGAGGGGGAGAACCAGGAGGGCCAGCTGTGTGTGCCAGCCTGGGACGAGCAGAGCTCCAAGGCCTATCTGAGCGTGCTCTTCTGCACCAGCATCCTCGGACCTGGGCTGGCCATTGGAGCACTTTATGCAACTCTAGGCCGGCTTTACTGGGTGTCTCAGACTAGGCCAGCCTGGGCCAGTGGGGGCAGCTCGGCTTGTCCTCCCCGTGCCCCCAAACCCAAAGTCCTGCTCCTCATCCTGGGTATTGTCCTGGCTTTCTGGGCCTGCTTCCTTCCTTTCTGGATCTGGCAGCTGCTGCCTCTCTACCAGCCCGACATGCTGCGGACAGTTCCAGTAGGGACGCAGGTGACAGTCAATCGAATCCTCACAGGACTGACATATGGAAACTCATGTGTAAATCCATTCTTCTACACACTATTGACTGGGAAACGAAGACGCAACCGGCCGGCGCCGACATCAGCAAATCAGCTGTGCCGTAAGAGCAGTCCGATGCAGTAGTGTGTCTTTCTCTAACAAATAATGTGACAACCATGTACTGTATATGCAATATGAGTTCAAAAATAGGAACCAAAGATCATTGATTTGTCTTTAGCAAATGATAGCACTTTGTATAAATGCTTTGTGAAAATACTTCCTGTTTGGAGACAATCAAAAGGACAATCTCTGTAAGATGTAATGAATGCTTTATCCTTTTCCATACTTTGATGGTCATATGATAAGTGTTGTAATGACGTTATATTTTGTATTATGGTAAAGCAAATAACCACAATGGCATTGCTAACACAAGTGCTTACTACAGTAATTACTTCTGCAAAGTAACTTACCCAAATCAAGAGATTTTATAACAGAGGAAGGTTTTTAATAAACAGAATCCTGTATTGTATGCAGTAATAATAGAAGGGAGGAGTTTTGTGCTGTATGTTGCGATGCACAAGCATTTCCAGTAAAACCCTGATTCACTTCTGCTTGTTTTCAGAAATGTTTTAGGATGATGTTTGTTTTTAAACAACTGTCTGAGACTGGTCAGAACCTTGTTGGGACATTTTTCTGAGACAGTGTTTGTTGACTTAATGAATTATGTTGGAGCATGTCAACAGTCTTTTGTTTTCTTCCCCTGAACCCCGACATATCTAAAACAACTGACTTTTTATATAATCATGATCTGCATGTTGGGTTTTTTGTAATCATGCAATGCTTTGCATGGCTTCAACTTGTGTTGATTGTAACTGGTGTTTATAATAATGCATAATATAAAGCTTTGAATAAAGAGTATGCTTTCGGTTATTGACTGTGTGATCGGATCCTTATAATTAGGAAAAAAGGAGGAAAACCTGATAGTGTTTGGCCTTTCAAAAAACGCACAACAGATGACAATAACAGACGTGAAAAAGAACATCTGAGGGATAACAATTATGAAGCTAAGCAAAGGGATTATATGTTAGATATTCGAAGAAAAAAGACACAAAAACTTAAAAGTGCTCAGTATAAAAAAAAGAGTTGCATTTTCACGTTTTGTTTGTGTGTCTGTGTCAGCGTGTCAGGGACTCTGGAAGGTCTTCCTCGGTCTTGTGTATACACTCGCTGGCTGGTGTCTCTGTGTCTCCCTCAGCCGCGGCCTGTCTCCGTCTGCCCCACTCAAAGGCTGCACTGTGCTGAAGCTCCAACCCTGCTGCTCTTTGACGCAGATGAGCAAATATTGTTGTTCAACACAGAGGAGAAAGGATGGGGATGAGATGATGGGACAAAAGAGGACATGAGGGAGGGGGTTGTTTGGGTTTTGGATGCTGACCATGTGACTGCAGGTCTCTAGTTCGAGTCCAGCAGGAGACTATTGTGGCACATCATTGTTTGTTACTTGTCACCTACGGCATACTTCTGATTAAGATTTTTTAAAAGCCCTAGCAGAGGAATTTTAGACAAACCTGCAGAAAATTAAACAAAATAGAGACACTTCATGAGACACTTCACATGAGACACTTCATCAGGATAAATCATATCTTGCAGAATTCAACGCAGAACAACATTAACTCTTTGTCATTTTTAGCGAAAGTTATTTAAATGTATTTCTTATGGACGACAGGCGGCGCACATGCTAGCGCTGTGGGCCCATGTACTACCTCCCCCATTCAAACATTTCTCCATAATTTATTTTCTAATTTCTTACATTTTTCAGCATATCTGCATCTGTGATGACGGATGTGAACTTCCCCGTAAGCATATACAACCTTATAAATAAAACTATCCATAATAAACAAGAACATTAATTGTCTAAATTGTTTTATCAAATAATTTCTCAGGTTCTAAAAATACAAATTTAAAATGTTTTTCAAGTTGAACAGTAGAAAACCTGAGACAACTTTACATAAAATAAATCAAAAGCTGTAAGTCCTCAATACAAAAATGTTTAATAATGTATTCATTCCCATAAATAAAAAATAAAATGTAAATCCGCATTTTAAAAACAACAATATAGTACTCAAAGGGAAAAGACTCTGAATAATATTCCAGACCTCCATGTAATTCGGACAGAGCACATTAAGAAGGGACAGTGATCAGTTACATTTTCTAATTTCATCACTGGGTAAAGATATATTTCTTTGACCACCCAGGTAAAACATATGCACCATTAAGCTCTATTAACTGTGGTTTACTGTGTTTTGACTTGACATGCAATACCATCTGCTAGTCCATAATCACCAGGTAATGGACTTTGAGTGATTTCATGTTAAATGCATTGTAAAATGAGACTTGAATAATGCTAGGAAAACATAATTATAGTGTAGGTTTATTTATTTGCACATAAAGTGTAATTATGTAGAAACATTAACTGAGTAGAAGATAACCTGAGGGCAGCAGGAGAAGCTACATTGGTAATACCAACAGGTTTGAGGGACGCATACCAAAAGCATTTGTCAAGGCAGCTTGCATGTTTCTCTGCACTGTGATGCCAATTTTTCTGAGGCTGTAGGGCCCTACTGTAGTCCATACTGCCTACCATGTGTTTCCATTTACCTGTGGCTACCTCTGAGCGTAACGTTCCCACTGCAGTTGTTATCCAGAGCTCTGTGCGGCCACACCACAGGGGGGGCTTCTGTTGTGAAGTTAATGCAATATCCATCCACCTTTCACAGACAACTGAGGCCCTCTCAGCACATTTACCCACTTAAATGGAATTTCTTGTAGACAAAGAGCCAGCTCCATGTATGTTTGAAATCATGAGCCCTCATATGACATGGTGATTTTTGGACCCCTGGGTCATACCAAAATGACAGAAGATGGAGGGCGTAGCTTGTGTAAAGATGAAATCCTTCCAAAGAAGACACTTAGCACCGGTGTGGATATTAATGCACAGCAAGCTTAGATTTTCCTGAGTCTGCATGGTGGACAGGTTTTGGGAGACTGCATATTCTAAAACGTAATATATCAGATGATTAAGTTCTGCCTCAGGTCTACGGGGATGACTGAGTGTTTGATAAACTTCAAATACATGGTGTTTAGTCAACCCAACCAAATGGATGGAAAATATTGTCTCAGTTGGCAGGCTGGTCCATCTATAAACTTTGTGTTGTTTGTGTTGGTAGTTGCCAGCTCCTACCGACTCGCTCCAATCATAACTTTTGTCTGTAGTCGCAATAGAAGCTTTTCATTTTGTCCTGAGATTCAGGCAGTGTACTTCTCTAGACTCTCATCTACGGGGAAAACACAAGGATAAATATTTTCTTGTGGGAACGTCGCTCTGTTCCACCTGAAGATTTCATAAATCCAGCACATGTCCGTTTCCTGGAATCATCAAGCATCTTCCCATCCCACAGCCGTCGCCCCGCCTCTCCTCTTGACCAGTGTTTGAGGCTGCTGCAGGTGCCCCTCCCCTGGGCAGCCCGCTCAGGAAAACCCCCCGCTGGGTAGACGAGACGAACCCGCAGCCCGGGCCAAATTCACGCTGTGAGGTGTATAAGAGGCTCCCATTCTCTCCAGACATACACAAAAAAGATTTCCTTCACACTCCTCCTCCGCCTGCCCTCTAAAATTCAATCTTCCCATCTGTTTTCCCTCTCTCAATCACTTTTTGTCCCCTCCACTCTTTCTTCCTTTTCCTATAGTCTATAGGCAAAGGAAGGGCATAGGTATTCCTCTGCATGGCCTCACGTTTTATGACGCTAATAAGTCAAAGTTTTTGCATTGTAATTAACAAAAACTCTTAGGTGGTACTGAAATATCCACAAATTAACTCAATCAACTTTAAAGACATCCAACCTTCTGTAACATCTGTTTAAATCAAACAAATCAGTTCAAGTTTTACGATACCGCACATGTAGTCAACATGGTATTAAAAAAAACTGTGGTTGAAATCTGGAAGCTCACAGTGTTTCTTTGTTCAATCCATGGCAACCTCACCATGAGGCGCCCTCCTCCCCATCGCGTACCCTGACTTCACACCTCAGTGTCAGCCGCCAGGATCAGGCGAGGCCCAGGCTTGTGTGCCTTGAAGGCCGGAGGTTACATCAACCAACATACACATTACGGTTCACACTTGGGCTCTTACTAGGAAAGACAGTAAACATGGCACGTCTGCCAACGTCGCTCCTTCTCCCTCTCCCTGAGTTTCACCTTCCCTCTGTGCCCCCCTTTCTCCTCCTCCTCGCTGCCTGTAAACAGTCATCCCTGTCAACTCAGGCGTCAAGCTCCCCTGACCTCTGACCTTCTGACACTTCACTCATCTGAGCCCCATGGTTTGTTTGTGCATGGGGGTCATGACTGAGGAGGGACATTATGTATTTCCATGGCACAGTTCAATAATAGAAGCCAGTGTGGATTATTGTGAATAAGTGCGAAAACGATAAGTTTAAACATTTAACCGTAACTATTTCCATACAAACTTTTGAAGAAGAAATACTAAACTTAGTTCCAACCCTTTGATTTGGAAGATTTACAGAAACTTATTTTTGGGGTGTTATGGCGTGTTAGTCAGACAAAGACATTTCAACACATAACCTTGGACATTAAGAAATGCTAATGGGTATTTTATTCTGACACTCAAAACTATGAACATAATACGCAGATTTCTTTATAATAAAAAGAACTGTTAGTTGCAGAATGTGAGTCTTAAAGAAAGGAATGGCAGCTATGAGAATTTTTGTTCAGTTGTGTCAAAATTAAACATGAATCTATAGGTATTGAAGTTATGGCAATAAGTAAAAACAGTAATTGTAACAGCTGTAACATGACTTTCCTATCTGAGAGCCAGGTGGAAGATTGAACAGCATGGTGTTTAGAATTACAGCACCACCTGTGGGTGAAATATAAGAACTTCATATTTGAAACCAAACATTGTTTTTTAACCCTCTTCAGTAGATTAAGACAGCTGACAACTGTTTGTGCAAAACGTGTTCATTACAGCTCCACATCAAGAATTAAAAACATATATATATATTTTTTTTTAAACAAATATTTCTTAATCTGCTTTATCATATGTTGGCATAGTTTCTTAAAAGTTAAATATATAAAAAGACAGAAGGAGAACAGTACATACACTGAACAAAAATATAAATGCAACACTTTTGTTTTTGCTCCCATTTTTCATGAGATGAACTCAAAGATCTAAAACACTTTCTATATACACAAAATAACCATTTCTCTCAAATATTGTTCACAAATTTGAAAAAATCTGTGATAGTGAGCACTTCTCCTTTGCCGAGATAATCCATCCCACCTCACAGGTGTGGCATATCAAGATGCTGATTAGACAGCATGTTTATTGCACAGGTGTGCCTTAGGCTGGCCACGATAAAAGGCCACTCTGAAACGTGCAGTTTTGCTTTATTGGGGGGGGGGTCTGGGGGGGTCCGAAAACCAGTCAGGTTTAACCCTAAAACATTTTTTAATGTGTCAGTGGGTGACATGTTAGGGTTAGGGTTAAACCTGACTGTTTAAACCCTAAAACATGTTGTAATGTGTCAGTGGGTGACATGTTAGGGTTAGGGTTAAACCTGACTGGTTTTCGGACCCCCCCATACCCCCCCAATAAAGCAAAACTGCACGTTTCAGAGTGGCCTTTTATTGTGGCCAGCCTAAGGCACACCTGTGCAATAATCATGCTGTCTAATCAGCATCTTGATATGCCACACCTGTGAGGTGGGATGGATTATCTCGGCAAAGGAGAAGTGCTCACTATCACAGATTTTTTCAAATTTGTCAACAATATTTGAGAGAAATGGTTATTTTGTGTATATAGAAAATGTTTTAGATCTTTGAGTTCATCTCATGAAAAATGGGAGCAAAAACAAAAGTGTTGCATTTATATTTTTGTTCAGTGTATATAAATTGTATCAAAATTAAATACAATGGTTAAATATACACATTGTGGGTGCTGGCTCATGGTTATATTCTGTCAGCGTTACTATAAGATTGTTTGTATTATCTCTCCTCATTTGTTTATCTAGCATAAAATGTTCAATATCAAAACTGAACAGAAATGTTTGGCCAATATTTTGTAATTATTTTTTGGAATAATCCAAATTCCAAATCCTTTTATTTACAATGTATTTGTTTCCGAGTTACATTTTCTGAGAATCAAATGCAATTATTTGATATAGTATAAATCCAAATAAGTATACATCTATTACACTTTACTCTGCTTTAAATCCATCATTTGATACTACCTTTTATTCGTGCAGAGCAGACTGGAATAGATGCTGAAATTACCACACCTATGTACTAAATCAAGAATAGATTTTAAATCAAATCTGGACCAAAAGAATATAAATCGTGAGATTTATACCCCTACTAATAGAGCTATAAAAAGGGTGCTTGTGTTCCCCGTTGCACAACATGCTCTTGTCTGTCTTTGCACCAGCTGAACCTCCAGCTCGGGTGGCTCAGTAACTGACCCACCACAGTGACAGAGAGGAGGACGACTCCCGTCCCGAGGGCTCAACACTGCAGAACAAGCTCTGTGCACGCAGTAAAGAGTATATATCCTGAAAGAAATATGGTTAAATTCCAATACGAATACTGAGATATGTATGTCCCTAGGTTATAGCCAGCCATATGGTTGCACTATGTGGAGGGTATGTAATAAATAAAAAACTTACAATTTCAACATATATACAAAAGCTCAAGGTTCTTTAGTGCTGTTATCAAGAGCTCAATCATTCATTTGAAGAGTGATGGAAATATTAATTTAAAAGTAAAGTTAATAACTCTTGTCTATCAATAATAATGATCCAACCAAAATTCTAAAGCGAGTATTGCAGAAAAACAATACATTCAATCCCTAAAAAATATAATTTCACCCAAAAGAAGCTTAATTATTCTACTCAAAATAATGAATTACTTTTGGAAATCAAAGTAAGAACTTCAGTCCTAATAGATGAGCATGAACAAAGCCACCATTGTGATTCAAACCCAATACAGAGCCTTTTATACAAGCCATTTCCTCGTACGTCAACATGACAGACCTAGGTTCTAATCAAAAGTTTAGCAGGCTGTCGTCATCACCCTACAACACAGAACATAAGAAATTCAACTAGGGCTGCTGTTTGTTCAATCTATTGATCCA
Source organism: Notothenia rossii (assembly GCF_949606895.1). Taxonomy (NCBI): domain Eukaryota; kingdom Metazoa; phylum Chordata; class Actinopteri; order Perciformes; family Nototheniidae; genus Notothenia; species Notothenia rossii. The sequence continues at coordinate 17,386,972 of NC_136905.1, forward strand.
TGTTGGCCCCACAGAGCGTGCTCACCTTCCACAGTAACCTGCACCTCCTGGCTGCGTCTCTGAGCTCCTGGTGGTCGGTAACTGAACACCTAGTTTGAGAAACCCAGAACATCAGAACAGCCCGGACGGCATGATGCTGAGGCCTGTCTCTGCACATGTTGGGTTATAGCCTTTAGCCTGGCTGTCTCCACCTAAACCACTAAGTTTACAGCTTGGAAAACCCTCAATATAGTTCATTTTGAGAGGTTACAAGCTTGTGTTATCATTTGTAAAAGAGGTGACCATGTTTCCAGCAGGTTATAGGACAATTAAAGAAAGCAAGTCAAATTAAAATGCGTTCAACAGGTTTAAATATCATGGCCCTATTAGATTTTTGTCATGTTTACCCATTTGTTATTTTGAGTTATATATATATATATACACAAAGTAGTATAGTTTAAGTGTGTTTAGTAATTATACTCAACGTTATACTACTTTGTCTAGATTCGTAGTATAGTAGTGCATCCTTTCATGCAACCATTTTGTATTTGCGTAATGAGAAACTAGAAACTATACAAGTGCTCATACAAATTTGAAATCCTCTGAAATGTAGAATAAGTATAAAGTAGTAGCACAACATGGTTATTACACAATTAGGCTACATGTAGGCCCATTTCCAATGTGTAATTAATTGTTTTAAAAAATATTATTCGGCGCTGGAGTAAATGTCAGGCCAATTGGTTCAATTTCACCCTGGTGTAAAACCTGAAAAATGCCAAGGAACCGTGCATTCAAAATAAAGGAACATTTAACTAGACGCATTCTACTGTTATTTTCCTTAATATAACAAACGCCCACAAAGCAAATCTGTCAGGAGTCCCAGCACAAATCAATTTATAAACACAAACCTGACACGTGTTTCAAAAGGTACAAGACAAACTATTTGAGTAATTCCATAAAGTACACCTACCTTGACTAATGTCCTGAAGCATGTCCTTCGGCTCAAGGCGTCTTCTCCAATGGAAACTGTGATGCCTCCTCAGGGGAAACTCGCCAAGGGTGGCACGGAAGTGATGAAAGGTGGGACAGGTGAGGCCGCAGCACCACATCTGAACCTTTTGGATGCCGTCTTTGAATATGTGCTGGTATCTGGCGCCTCCATGTGGAGTTACTGCAAGAAAACAACATTACCCGGAGGCGGAAACAGCGAGTACGCACCAGTGGTGGTTAGCAACATTCTCTCTACATCCATGATAGCAACCAGCACAGACTACCGTGCAGAAAAATAGTTTTTTCACCTTCATTTGAACACTGAGAAGAACTTTTCCGCTTGACAGGATATTGATGTCATTTGGTGGAATCCAAAACGGCGGGTGAGTGCTTGAAAACGGGCAGTTTTTATATTTTTATCGTGCTATTTGACCGTCTAGATGCCTTCTGTTAGCAGGCTAGCTAACAGCCACTTTATGTAATCATGGCGGAGTGTTGACGGGCAGATTCGCGCTGTTTCATGCTAGCTATTCTGTAGTTACGTGTTATATACATTTGAAAATACAACAGCGGTTAACAGTGTGCCTGCTCTGCATACTAAATCCAAATAAAATCATAAAAAGCCATACATATACGAATGAAATGCTCACTTCTTCGATTTCAAAAACATCAACAATACAAGTCAACGGCTAACGTCAGGTGTTTTCAGGGTACCTTAGGTCACCAGTGAAATAAAGGCTTAGTTCAGCTATAAATGCTTGTGCTAATGTTTTGTTCTGTCATGTTTTTCTGTCCACACAGTCGCCGCAGCAAATGGGACCAGCCCGGCCCCGGACCCTGCTCCGGTGGGATGGGGGAGGCAGAGTCTGCTCCCACCGGGGCTCTGGATGCTGCAGCTGCGGTGGCTGCCAAGATCAATGCTATGTTAGTAGCTAAAGGAAAACTGAAACCCTCACAGATAGGCGTCCCGGGACCCCCTGACAAGGTAATGAGGAGCGTGATGTGCAGATATGCCTGGTATTTTAAAATACAATTAGCTCTGTTGTTGGAGTATCTCGTATAGAGGTGGGCTATATGTTATAAGATAAGATAGTACTTTATCGATCCCAATTTGGGAAATGTGTGTGTTGCAGCAGCATAAAAGACATGGCATTGTACAATAACAATTAAAAAGATTAGAATACACATTATAGTGTGATATTTTATACATTTGTCAACAATGAGTAGGGAAATCCACACAGTATTTCATGTCATGTTGATCCTGATAATCATGAAAATAGTCTTACCACTTTTAAAATGGCACATAAACATACTGGAAACAAGCAAGCAAACATGTCATTTACACATACATTTTCTAACTTACTGTCTGGCAGAAACTGATATTCTTGGGTCCCAATATAAATCACAAATATCTGCACATTGCTGTCTTGAACATTTTTCTTCAACAACTGCTATTTATGTTGTAAAATAATTATTCAGTGTTATCACAATGTTAAACACAAATTATTCGCATGGTCTGGTTTTTTTGTGACAGTGGCCCTAATTAATTTGGAGTGACTCATACTTTATTTCTTGACTACCCTTTCTCAGGCTGTGGGTGTCTGGAAGCCTCCAGTTCAAACAAAAGCCAAAGATGACCTGGTCGTCGCTGAGGTGGAGATCAACGACGTCCCGATCAACTGCCGGAATCTGCTGACACGTGGACAAACTCAGGATGAGGTCAGCAGCAGAACAAACAATCACCTTTCACAGAATTACAATCTTCACTGACTTTGTGGAGTATCTATTGACATGAATCCTATCTCACTGGTTTGTTTGCAGATCAGTAAAGTGAGTGGTGCTGCCGTATCAACCAGAGGCCGTTACATGGCGGCAGATGAGAAGGGCAAAGCGTTACCAGGGTGACTCTCGCCTATTATTTTCAGATACTGATACAAAAAACGAGTTATCCTGCTGCTTTAGTTATTATATCTAACACAACCTCTCTCTTTTTCCACAGGGATCGACCTCTGTATCTGCATGTCCAAGGACAGACTAGGGAGCTTGTCGACAGTCAGTACTTTTTCCTAAGTCTTTCATGATGTATGTCTTCATATATGATGTGATAAGACTAACGTTTTATTTCCCCCTCATTATCCAGGGGCAGTTAACAGAATCAAGGAGATAATCACCAACGGTGTGGTGAAGGCTGCAACTGCCTCATCATCCTCTTCATCTTTCCCCCCTGGTGGGGCTTCAGTCACAGTTTACCAGCAGCACAACCTACCTCCTCCATCACTGCCCCCCATAACCCACCACAAACCACACTTTCAGTCCGGGGTGAGTCCGGCTTTCTTTTGTCTTCTTACAACTTGTGAACTAAGGGTACATCCACTCTTTTAGTGTTTATTCTGGACATGCAGAAACGTAGACAACAATTAATGATGACACACTCACCAACACTTAATTCCTGGGACTATCATTTACAAACGGCCTTTTCCGGTTTGTCATCCTCCTATCACATGACACTTTTTCTAAAGAAAACAGACATTAGCCCCAACTTATAGTGGTTAATATTGTTGTCTGTTGTTGTCTATGATAACAGCTTTTGTGCAGTTAAATTCTGCATTTCAAATGCTATTGGTGTTTGTTGAGATTTGTGACAATTACATGAAGAAGCATGTGAATACCCAGTGTATGCGGTTAGGTGACATGCTTTTTATTCATGTCAGTATAGACAACGTTTTGTTTTTTCAAACAAACGTGAAGTATTCCTAGATGATACTACCATGAAAAGCTTAGTAAGAAATGAAAGTGTTGCACAATATATGTACTTGCCTACAGCGAAGGATATAGTTGTATTTATGCCTTTTATGATACATTTCCTTTCTCAGATGCATTATGTTCAAGATAAACTCTTTGTGGGCCTGGAGCACGCTATCCTGGGGTTTGTGGTCAAAGAGCGTGTGGAGGGCCCCGGGTGTTCGTACCTGCAGCACATCCAGGCTGAGACTGGGGCCAAAGTCTTCCTCAGAGGAAAAGGATCAGGCTGTTTAGAGCCTGCTTCTGGACGAGAGGCCTTTGAACCCATGTACATCTACATCAGGTGGGTGTCCTATTAATCAATAAAGATTAAGAACATCTGCTTTTCAGAGAGGGTTCCTGCTTGTGCAATAATATGAACTGGATGAGCACAAAGGTTCAGTAATAATAATAATAGATTGAATTTGTTAGCGCTTTTACAGGTGCTCAAAGACCCTTTACAGATAATAGTGAAGAGAAAAGAAAAGAAAGAAACAACAAATAAATATATCGTTAAAGTTAAAGTCAAATAATACAAAAACAATCACACATTAAAAGCCAGATTGAAGAGGTGAGTTTTTGTGAGTTTTTATGAAGGTGGTGAGGTCGGTGCAGTCTCTGATGGGTTGTGGGAGTGAGTTCCAGAGGGAGGGGGCAGCAACGGAGAAGGCTCTGTCCCCCCAGGTCCGGTGATTGGTGCGGGTGGGGATGGATAGGAGGTTGGCTTCTGATGAGCGGAGGCAGCGGGAAGGGGTGTGGTGGTGCAGCAGGTCTGTGAGGTAGGGGTGGCCTGATTGTTGAGGGCTTTGTGAGTAATGAGGAGGACTTTGAAGTAGATTATTTGACGTACGGGGAGCCAGTGGAGGTTCTGGAGGATGGGAGCGGGTGTGGGTGAGGAGGCGGGCAGCAGAGTTCTGGATATGTTGGAGTTGCAGTTGGAGTAGAACTAAATGCAGTCTGTTTTCTCTCCAGTCATCCTAAACCAGAAGGACTTGCAGCAGCAAAAACTTTGTGTGAGAACCTGCTTCAGACGGTGAGTAATTTCTTGTTACTTTGAAATGTTAAACTGCAATACTTTCAAAACGAGCATGTACATCTCCAAATGCAAGCTTACTCTCCCAAGCACAATCATAGCTATCAACCAACTTTGGCCCTTCTAATTATCATTCAATATTCCATAACAAAGACACGTTAGATTTTACACTTTTTGCGTTGTCTTTAAATAATGATATAATAGTATCAGTATCAATAGTACATTTTTATATTTTAATTGAACCACTAATAAGCCTTACATACAATGCTTTTCTTCCTCTAGGTCCATGCAGAGTATTCCCGCTTTCTCAATCAAATGAGCTCAATGATGCCAACACAACAAGGTACACTATACCAGTTTTTCAAAGTTGGTGTGTTCATCATTTGGTCTTTAGGGGACATGTCAGTGATGGTACTAGGCAAGACTGGTTTTATATTACTACTTTAACAAAATTAAGCCTGACCCGACGTGTGACTGGAAGGACGTCGGTAAATAAATACGTTGTTAACGGGAGTTGTCTTTCTGTGGTTTAGATGTATCACTTGATTTGGCAACACAGCTGATAGAAGCTGATGGGAAGAGCCTGACTTCATCTGTTTCTCTCTCTTCCTCCTCCAGGCTTTGCTCAGCCTCAAATGGTGAATGGAATGCCTCCGCAGCCTCCGTATTACCCCCCCGCTGGATACCAGCAAGGCTATGCCATGCCTATACCACCACCTCAGCCACATCCTGTCTCTCTCCCTTACACTATCCCTCCCCCTTTACATCCTGCAGGCGTGCCTCCTCAGTACTCCCTCCCCCCCGCCCCCCTCCCTGCTCCCTCACACTCCCTCGCTCCGGCTCCTGCTCTTGCACCTCCTGCTTCAGGCACGATGCCACAGGTAGGATCGAGCCATTGAAACCACACGTGTGTAGCATGCAGAGCAACAATACTTACTAAATGTCTTTCCATCTCTGCAGACTCTTCCTCCTGTACCTTTTCCTCCATCAGCTGCAGCGCCACCCAAAGCTCCACCTGCTGCCGCTCCAGTCAACCCACCTCAGAAGAGACGCTTCACAGAGGAGGTCCCAGACGAGAGGAACAGCGGCCTACTCGGGTACCAGGTAATACACAGCTCTACACCCCTCATGATTCTGCTGGTTTTTACTTTGCACCCTTCTGTTTAGAGCTGCCATTAGTCAATAAACAGCAAAATCATCACTAACCATTTTGATAATGTCACGATTTTCACTATTTCCTGACATTTTATAGGTCAAAAGATTGATTAATCAATTTATGTACAATTGGCCGATTAATCGACTAAATTATGGTTAGTCCTTTTTTCACATAGTTTCTTGGCCTTTGTTTTATATCCCAATGCTTTGACCGAAGTGCATGTGTGTGTTAAATCACTTGAATCAGCCCATCATATCAAAGCTCTCGGGCGATTTATCTAATACCATTCCATTTTCCTTTCTTTAAATACTTGACCTTCATTGGTTAAGAGTGCATGGCTGTTTCCTGCTGCTGTGCATTTCCAGTTTATCTTTGTCTTTAATACGGAGTTTCAGAAAAAGGTCTTTTTAATACTGATAAGCTTCAAGAATCTTTCATAGTGGCTGGGGACAATGTCTGAGTAATCAGACTTGTGGTAAGCTATTCACAATGATTTTTGCCTTTGGTACTGATAAAGTTGAGACACATTAGTTAGTGTCAGGAAAGGGTTTAGTGAAGGATGTGTGCTAATTGCGCCTGTGTGTTTTTCTGCTCATAGCATGGACCCATTCATATGACTAATTTAGGTGCAGGCTTCCCAGTGGGCAGCCCGGAGACTGCAGGACCCCCAACACAGAGTTCCTCTGGCCCACCGAGTGAGAGGGACAGGTACACAGAGTTCTGTTATATCTGTTTAAGAAAGGCCACCACCCATCAGCCAATGATCAGACCCAATCATTCTTATGCATAATTTACGCACAGACAATTATGTCATAGCAACAAACTCATATTATGTCATCGCTTTGGAAGTTCCTCAACATGTGTAAGTCCGAATTGACATGGAAGGACCTTTTTAAAAAAAAAACAAGGCTTTGACATCCTTAAGGTCCTGTAACTTAGTGCCATTATAAAGAAATGTATGTACCGTAATTTTCGGACTATAAGCCGCGCCTTTTTCCCCATTTTTCGACCCTGCGGTTTATGTAACGGTGCGGCTAATCTATGGATTGTTACAGCTAAAGGCCACTAGGGGACCTCCTAAATCTATGGATTTTACAGGTTACAGTCCACCACCTTTAACTCTATGGGCTCTATGGCCGGTCCGCGCCCCCCACCTTTAAGCGGCGGGCTCCAGCAGGAAAAGCTGGAGGCCGGAAAAGAGTGAGACAGGTAGCGCGCAAAAGTAAAAGTGGAACCGAGAGTGGTACGAGAGACAGAACGAGAGCAAGACAGACAGACATTACGAGAGCGAGACAGTTTGTCCCCGTACCACTGGTTGAAAACCACAGCTGTTGATCACTGCCGGTACGTGCGCTGGGAGCGCACCGTTTAAGTTTGAAAGTTGAAAAGTTTGTGTGTCTGAAACGCTATGTGATACAGTACAGTTTACACAGCACAATACATGTTCTGTAGCTGCTATTGCACTAAATGGTAACACTTGAATATGTTATGCAAATATGCAACTTGTTTGTTGAAATGTTAATAAATGGGAGCTTCCTCAAACAGCCATCTCTTTCCCGACAATCCCCTCTGTGCACGAACCCTTACATATGGTAATTAAACATTAAAACACCTGCGGCTTATAGTCCAGTGCGGCTTATATATGTACACATCATTCAATTTAGCTGCTGCGGCTTATATTCAGGTGCGCCTTTATAGTCCGAAAATTACCGTACCGTATGATTGAATTGAAATGTTCAGTGAAAGAGAGGTTGCCAATGTGTATGCTGTCAATTCTAGGTCTGAGAATCTGAATTGGCAAAAATATCAGATAATGGAATTGGCCAAGTAAATTGCAATGGTTGTATCTCTTGATTATATGAATAATGTGCCAGTAAGCGGAGTTAACTCACCCCATTTCTCTTTGGTTCTCCAGTCGGCAGCTAATGCCTCCACCCCTGCTGCCTGTGAACGGAGTGAGACCCAAGATGGAGGAGAAAAGAGCACCGCAAGGCCCCGTGGGTAAGGGCATTATCATGTGGACTGACAAATCCCTGCCCAAATCCAAATCCACAGTTCCTGACTGTGGACTGTGTCCTTTATAAGCTCAGCCTGGATCTATTCTCAGCCTTAATGTAGGGCCGCAAGAGGAAAATGTAAATCCTGTAAATCCTCTCCGGGGCCACTTCAGTGGTTTTACTTGAAAGTATTGAAGAGGTATACTGTATATGTTACATACAGCCCAAGTAGATTTATAAAGAAGACTTAGCTGGCCCTAAAAAGCTTGTATTTCTTTGGGTTTATATATTAAGTGTTTGTGGCAGATTAGATAAATACCCCCACCCTCTCTATTGGGCTTCTTATGATCCTTGCAGGATTCTGCTGCTGTGACTATTAATCTCCAGATAGTGAGGCGGAGCTATGAATCAACCTCTTTTGTGCATTGTACAATCCTTTGTCTGATAAATCGAGTCAACCTTGCCGTCCCGTTCTGATGACATAATCAGTCCGGGGTTTGTCCATAGTTTCTTTTTGCTTTCCTCACTAACAAGAATCTCTCCTGTTTTTGTGTTTTTCTCTTTTTCCCTGTGTTCTTCTTCTCTTCCATGTATCTTTGGGATGATGCTGGATTCTGATTGGGGGTGGGGTACGACTCGTCATGCTACGCTGCCGCTCGATTGGACGGCCCTCACACTGTCGCTCCCCACCAACCAATGGCGAATGACTTCCCTCTCCTCTACCCTGCTGACAAACTATGATTTAAATCTATTAACTATTTGTTTCTCCCAAAATGTGTTTGTAATAATGAACTTAAATCTGTCCTATTGGAAACATGTTGCTGCTGTTTTGTGTTGTTTTTTTCTCTCCCCATGTTTCTCTCTCCAAATGTGCCGCCTCTTCCTCTCTTCTGCGTGCTTCCTCTCTTCTTCTTTCAGAGCCCTCGGTGAAGAGAATGAAAACTGGTTTGGTGGCGTACAGCGGCGACTCCTCTGATGAAGAGGAGGACCACTCAACCTCCAAAGCCTCATGGCAAGGTAACCCTGGGGCAGCCCCCCCCTCCTCCTCAGGCTGGACTCAGGGCTACCACTGCCCTCCTCCACCGCTCCCCCGTGCTAAAACACAGCCACAGCAGCAGTCCATGCCTTTCTGGATGGCCCCCTAAAACAGGAAGAATCTAAACTCCCTCAGTGCGTTGTGCCGAGTCTTACAGGATGTTCACCCAAACCGTCTTTTTTCCTCCACTCATCACAGGGATGACTCCCTACGTGTTGGTTGCAGCATTGACTTAGTGCTTGGGTCGAAATGGGCATTCTAATGTTTTGGAGGACTGTTTGTTTAGGACATTATAGTTTGAGGATGAACACTTGCAGGAAGGACAATCCAAAATATTTTGTGGCTGTATAGAGATGGTCAGCTGAGCGATATTCTGCCTGCAGTTTTATTTAGAATGGTCCGGAAAACAATGCCAAGTGAAGTGTTGGAAAGTGTTACTTTGTTACAAAACAATATCTAAAGGCATTGATGTTGCACATCACTTATCACTTTTTCTTTTTATCCCTAGTACAGCTTTTTGTACTTTGTCACCCCCTTTCCTTACTCCCTGTCCTGAAGTCAGTGACACCAACTCTTCCTTTTCTGGTGATTTTGTACAGATCATATTGGACTAATATGTAGTAAACCTATTTAATTTATTTCATGCTTTTATGAAATAAATAAACTTAATTTATTGCTGTGTTTGAGCTTGTCTTTCTTTGTAAGGTCTATTTTTTTCACATCATCAACACCTCCCATCTGCCAAAATCTGTCAACAGTTCTGCTTGCCAAAATAAAAAGTGGATTAAGTGACAAACTTGCTGCAAATCACCAAAAACAGACCTTATCTTCATGAAAAACATGAACTTTAAAATGTGGAAGAACAATCATTTTAAGCAGTCCAACTTCAAATCAGTACATATGTATTTTCATTTCTAAAAAAATGTTACAAATGATGTCCACAATACTTATGTTGTATAATGCTATTGTTAGAGCTATGAAGGACTGACAGTTGAAACTGACACCTGCACAGTTTTAAACCATCTCTATATCTGGCTCTCTCGGAGGGTTTTTCTCGTTATGCTGAGCAATGCGGCTCTCCATGACTGGCCGGAAGTGGCGGATCAGACCCTGTAGATGAAAAATGAAAGGCAAAGAGGGATAAAGGTGTCAAAATATAAATTGGTTCTTGTTTGAACTTGTACCCTTAGTCACTGTTTCACTGACAGCTCTAAAAACACCTCCAGAGATGTTACCTGCACGGGCCACGCCGCCCCGTCCCCCAGGGCACAGATGGTGTGCCCCTCGATCTGCTTGCTGAGCTCCCAGATCATATCGATCTCTGAAGCTGCTGCGTCTCCTCGAACAAACCTCCACATCATGCTGTCCATCCAGTCCACTCCTGAGGGGCGGGACAGAGAGGAAACCTTTAACCATTGTTTCAACCACATACTGGATTTATGGCAAATAAACACATGGCAGGAATAACGTACCAAAGAAATAACATTAATTTTCTCTTCACACATTAGTTTATTGGGTTTTCAGTACACTTAGTAATATAATAATTGACATACTAATGTTTGCAAAAAAAGTAAGGAAATCACAATGAAAAAAACAAGGGATGATAAGATGGAAATGGCTGTTTAAAAAGTCACATTTTCCCACATTATACCTATTCAAGTATTAATCTTCTTGCTACTAATATTTTTAAATGACAGTAGTGTTTATTTTTACATAAATATAAATAGATGTAGTATTTCTCCCACCTAACAAGTAATGTGTTGTAAAAGTTAAGGGAGATCTGATTCCGGCAGGGTACTGTTATATATAATGACTTTAAGCACTTCTCTCACTGAGTGTTGTGGACAGAGAGAAAGACGTCCAAAACAATACTGAGGCCCTATTGTTTCTAAGATGGATCAACGTGAGGGTATGCATTATATAGTAAATGTAACTTCATGGTGGTGACTCTTGGTCCATTGTGCTGTTCCTCACCCTCTCTGCAGGGGGTGCACTGGCCACAGCTCTCATGTTTGTAGAACTCCACCAATCGTGCGATGGCTCGGATCACGTCAGTCTGGAGGAAAGAACACATTTCTCAGAATATCTTTCCAGACTGATTGTTACTGGGGTTAGAGTGTCATGTGTCATGTGAGTTATTCAGGGATCAGTTTACCGATTTATCCATAACTATGATGGCAGCGGTTCCCAGTGCTGTCTCTGCACGGACCAGGTCATCAAAATCCATCAATACATCATTGCACACATGGCGAGGGATGATGGGAGTGGAGGACCCCCCTGGGATCACTCCTAATAGATTATCCCAGCCGCCCCTCACCCCTCCTGAACCAAACACACAAGAAGAGAGAAGAAGTCATGTCAACCTCTGATAAAGTAAACCACTGTACACACACACAGGCACACACAGGCAGGCAGGCACACACCTACCTGCGTGTCTCTCTATGAGCTCCCTCAGAGGAATAGACATCTCTTCCTCCACCGTGCATGGTGTGTTCACGTGACCCGAGATGTTGAACAGCTTCGTCCCAGAGTTTCTCTCCCTCCCAAAGCTGGCAAACCAAGCTCCCCCTCGACGACAGATTGCAGGCGCCACAGCAACCGTCTCGACGTTGGCAACCGTCGTCGGGCATCCAAACACCCCTTAAAGGAGAGAGATGAAGCATTGAGTGATCACTTAAGCATTGATGGATTACTGAATGGGCCTACCGGGCACGCCCAGGGCCAAAAGTGTCATTGACCCCCTTGCCTTCACCCGTAAAAAGTCATCAACCAGGAAGAGACTAAACCTGACCTTAAAGAAACATAAAAAAACTACAAAAAGTCTAATACAATCACAACAAAAAATGGCTTAATAGAGCCTAAATATAATAAAGACATTTCGACACTATGTTACGGGGCAAAACACAACCTTCAAAAGACACAAAATAACCAAAAAGAGAAACAGAAAGGCTTTCAGAAAGGGCACAACAAACAGACAGAAATAAGACCAAACCAATTAAAGAGTAACACAAAGAGATATAAAACCAGAAGGAGATATGTGTACTGACTACAAAGAGACACAAAACAACAACTAAAAGAGGCTGAACAAAAATAAAGTCTGTGTGTCTTATTCCTTTGTAGGAGAAGTGGTGGGGCCTTTTCCGAGTCAGTACACAGAAGCCCTTTATCCCGTAATCCAACCATGCACAAAAGGACTGTAACTACAATATAGCCTGAGTTTGCAGTCTCTAAACTGCAATTAACTCCAATATGGAAACTGGATGTAGGAGGCTGTGGAGCTTCTTCCTCACCTATGTCTGCAGGGAATGGCGGCTTGAGTCTGGGTTTTCCTTGTTTGCCCTCAAGAGACTCGATGAGGGCCGTCTCCTCCCCGCAGATGTAAGCTCCGGCCCCTCGCACCACAAACACATCGAAGTCAAAGCCAGAGCCACACGCGTTCTTCCCTATTAGCCCTGCTTTGTATGCCTCATTGATAGCCACCTGTTTGAGGAGTTGAAACAAAAAACACAAATTAAAACAATACATCATTCGTGGATTGACAAGTCACCCGTCTGTGCCTTTGTATACCTGCAGTGGTGGAGGACATATTTAGATCACATAAACAACACTCTTAGTATACTCTGTTGCAAGATCCTGCAATAAAGATGTTAAAAGAATTCAAGTATAAAATTGAAAATATAGTTAAAAGTTCAAGTACAAAATACAGATAATTGTCTATTTTTTCTGTTACTATTATGTTTTATAGAATTTGATTGTTATTGCAAACATTATGAAAATAGTTACAAATGCCGTCACAATAAAGTAAAGCCAAAAGGGAACAATTTTGGTTTTGTTCAACCAAACGTCCAAACATTATTGAAAGTAAATCAAAAAGATGTTTCTTCATTTTATTTTCATAAGGGGGGTGGAAGTAGAAAGGTTTAAAAGAAGGAAACACTCAAGTAAAGTTGAAATACCCATTCTTAAACACAGTACTGGCCTAAATGTTTTTTCCACAACAGCTCACCTGTAGATTTGAAGACTCATTGTAAAACTCTCCTCTGATGTAAATGTATCCAGCGCGGGCCCCCATGGCTCTCCCAGCTATCAGGCAGCCTTCTATCAGCTTGTGGGGGTCGTGACGCATTATCTCCCGGTCTTTACATGTCCCAGGCTCCCCCTCATCAGCATTCACCACCAGGTACTTAGGCCTGAGGAAAGAAGGAAACATGGATCACCAGATTGTCATTACTGGTGTGGCTCCTATAGTCACTCTGACTGATCTGGATTGTTTCTTCTCCTACCTGCCGTCGCTGGGTTTGTTCATGAAGCCCCACTTCATGCCGGTGGGGAAGCCTGCTCCTCCTCTGCCTCGGAGCCCTGAGACTTTCACCTCATTCAGGATCCAGTCTGTGCCCTTCAGTAGGATCTCCTTCGTCTTATGCCAGTCTCCTCGTTTCATTGAGCCCTTGAGTCTGGTAGGAAGAGGGAGAGAGATGAACAAGTAGTTATTCTTTTTTACTTCCCCACAGTTTTGTTTATTAAAAAGGTTCTGCTGTTTCATGGATCAGCAGATTATTTTTTACATTTCAAAGCCCTGACAGGTAAATGGTAATATACCTGGAGATAAATTAATAGTGATAATAAATATTTAACCTGTTAAGCACTGAGCCTGTTTTTCAGGTCTCAGGCTCGAAAATGACATTTCCAGAACAAATGACCATAACTACACTTCTAAAAGGGGAAAATTAATAATCTTTTTTCTCAAAGTAATGATAAACCTGTGAATTGGATGCAGAAGAGTCAGAATCAATATAGATGTTTTTTATTTTAAAGAAAATTCAGATTGAACATAGTAAAAAAACGGTAGATTATAGTGTCCGTCCAACATATTTTTTACTTATATAGTGAAAAAACTACCCTTGGATGATGGGTTAGTAGACTAAAAGCTTTAGGAATCCAAAGTACAACATATAATAAGTACCCTGTATCAAGATTGATGCAAAACAAGTGACATTTGACCTTTGTAGAGAGGTTTAGCAAAAAAAACTCCACCTCTGAGCTGATTTGGGTGGAAATGGCCGTTTTTACCGTTTCTCTGGAACCCATTGGTTCCATTGGTTGTCGATTTTGGTGATTGACATCTCTTTGACTATTACAGCCAATAGAATCGAAGGGGAATTTCAACATACACACACACCTTACTACCATTGAGAAATGAGAGCTATGCGCACGCAGTTTTGCGCACGCAGTTTTGCATGAGAGCGAACCTATCTCTCGCTCTGACATCTGGAAACGGAAAAGCAGGTTTATTGCTTATGGATTATCAGAAATCATTTCAAAGGGACACAGACACATTGGAATAACCTATGGATTAACTTCAGCAGCTTTTTTTTAATCGTTTTAATGCCATTGAAGACCACTTTTGACCAGACAAGGTAAGCTATTTTGCCGTTTTTAGCTACCTAGCGCCACATGTTTTGATGTCTGTTCTTGTTAATATCTTCGCGAGTTCTCATGGAGTGATAATGTAGGTACCGATCGATTCTGTGTCATCTCACGATGCTAATCGTGGGGGGTTGGACGTGCAGCTACGATAAGTAATAAGGGTGTTATGAGTGAGTTTCTTTGCAGCATTAGCATTGTTCCGCTCGTGGCTAATTCAGAGGCAGAGCGTTAGCTTTGTGGGTTTAAAAAAAAAAAAAAAAAAGATCAGTTAGCTGAGTTTCTTCCCGTTACATGGATATAAAACATTCATAGTTTATTGAATATTAAGATGCCCTCAGATGCTGTTTCCTGCAGATCTAAAGAAAATACAATTTGCAGTTAAAGAAAGGGCAATTGTTATACTTACACTCTGAGTTATGGTTAAAGTATTTTTACTTTTCATATGTTTACCTCCAGTCATGCCGGCCATATAAGTTGGTGAATATCCGGTCTTCATCACTCAGAGGGCCAAATGTTGTCTTTTTTGGCTTCACCTGAGAAGGGGAAATAGATGTGATTGACAAGCTGTCATGATGGATGCATGAAAATTATAGCTGCCATCACTCAAGGGGGGCAACTACAATTATTTTAATTAGGCCTAGTTATCCATTCGTCAATAATGTTTTTAAGTAAAATAAAATATTTCTTTTGTCTTTAAATGTCAGATAATTGTGAACACTTCTGTTATAATTTCCCACAAGCCAAGGTGAGTTTTTAAAATAATATCTTTTGAAGGTCAAACCGTCTAATGGTATTTGGTTTATTATAAAAAATAAAAAAGGGAAGCATCAAATCTATTTGTCAGAGAAGCTTGAACCAACACTTTGTTGTTACTTAATTAGTTAAATTATATAACTATGTATGTTCCATTCATCCATCTTCTCCCCCTTATCCGTGGTTGGGTCGCGGAGGTAGCAGTTCCAGCAGAGAGCCCCAAACATGTATATGTATATTTTAGTTGTCAAAACATTCCTCTTAGTTCTTGTTGGGGCTCTACAGCACTAGATCAGATTCAACTTTATTGTCATTGCACAGAGTACAAGTACTAAAACAACTAAATGCAATTAAATATACCTCCCTTACACTGGTGACTAAAAACACCTATGCTTGTCATTGGTTTTCCTAACATAAAAAAACAATATGAACATATTTAAACCCTCAAACAACTAATCCAACATGGCTTCTTGAAGGATATCATTATGTTTATCTCTGTTGGATAATATTGTTTTTTGACTAAAAACTCCTTTCAACTATTCCATGCCAGTATGTGAACGTATGCATGTAGACCAGTGTGCCGAGTTTATCAGTGTATTAACGTGTGAGTAAGCATTGTATGTATTACAGTGTGTGTATTGCAGTGTGCATTATTACAGTATGTATGCAGGCCTACCTGCTGCTGAGCTGCAGTGCTGTAGGTCAGGCGCGGAGTGATATTTCGCATCAAAGCGCCCCACAGCATCCGCCGAGGCAGCAGCATCCTGCAGGGGACAAACACCTCCACCTCAACTCAGACTGATATCACTCTCCACTTATTTTACACTCAAATTGATATGAAACCTCCGCGGTTAACAGAAGCTCGATGCTGGTTCAGCCTAATTAAACTAAGAGGATTAACGAACTACGTCATATCCTGTCCCATGCCTGTGCGGCAGGTGTCTATGGTGCCGATCTTTCACAGGTGCGTGCATGTGCACACTCAAACGTGCGATTAATAGTGAGTTTCGGAGTCACAAAGAGTCGCTATAATCAAGGGACGTAATGCATGATTTACAGTGTTGTAAAAATAGATAATTTAATATAAAGTTTAAATGTATCAACGGTTCATAAGCAGCCATAGACTCAGCTATTTAACAACAGGCCATTTTAACATTGTAAGCAAAGCACTGGAGTTACTTCTAACTCTTTTGATGGCTCTGGTATATTGAAGTGTCCTGATAAGCAATCACAGTGAGCCAACATGCAGGAAACAGGAACCAAAACCACTAAAGCAGCTAACTCATAGTTAATTTTATCATTCACACCTGTGCCTGTCGTACTGTGACATGTAAAAATGTCTCATGAAGTTTTATTTATTTTCAATCATCTCAGTTTCCTGTTAAAGGCAAAGATAAGTATAAGCCTTCTAATTTTAAGTCTTTAATTAGGATTAAGGAAGTGGTACTGGGCAGTCCAAAAAAGTAATGGGTATTTTAAGGTGGTCTATAAAACAAAATGTAGACTATTCTAATTTTAAGGGAGACTGGCATTTAAAGTGAGGTATGCAAGTCATATTTGAAGAGGAAATCTGCTTCAAAGAGTCATAATACCTTGATAACCATAATAGCTTGACAATAAACTTACAATGTTAGCAAATCACATATTTTGGAGTACAGTGCGATATTGGCCGATGAGAAACAAGAAATGTCAGAACTCTCAAGTAAATTCAAGGCATTTAAAACGTTTGCATTACATTGTTTGCCCACCAGAGAGCACAAGTCAACTGTCACATTTCCAACTTGTCACAACTCTTAAATGACTAAAGTGAGACATTTAACTAAGCCCTTAAAGAGTTGTTTTTAAAACATCAATCAATAAGAGAAACACAGAAAAGATCAAGCTTAGATATGTTTATTTATTTTCTTAACATAAACTGAAACAAATGATGGGAAATGAATTAATATCTATGAGAAGGTTCCACTAAAGACTGAAAGACAAAAAGGTATCCCTGATAGCGGGGTCTCTATAAAGACCCTGTGTCCCTTCACCGAAGCCGAGAAAACAAACAGCTCACATAGAAACGCGCACTTCACAGCTGGCATCAGTTAACCCTCTTTCATTCACATGAAGGGAGCACCAACACCCTTCACGAACAGGACCAACCGTCATACTGCCGTTCCAGTAGGACTGGTTCCAGTAAGGCCAGTAGTTAACTGACATTGCTATTATTTCCCGATTATTTTCTCACAATAGGTTAAATGAATTAGGTTTTCAACCATAAAATGATACAAAATGTCATTTTGAAACTACTGGCCTTACATTTACATGAAGCGTGTCAATCACCCTGCAGCACCAGACAATGTCTTCCACTTTTATATAATCACTTTGCATTGCTCAAGATTTCCTGAGTAGTTGCAGCACAAAACAAATTATATCTAAGGCAACTTTATCCCAATATATATTATATTGACTATAACTCTGTACTATTATGCAGGAGGAAGAATATTCAATGTATGCAGGTTTTAAAGAAAATTTCAATTACAATCTTAAATGGTATCGAGTGAGTTAATGGACAAGATATCGTAGGTCAGACAATCAGGCTTAAAGCTGTTCAATCTCATAGTGCAAATAAACTGGAAATAAAAAAATGATTTACTACACCACAAGGAGCAGATAGTGCACACAAGGCCAGAACAGCACAGGTTCTGACTACATGGAGAGAATTGGAAACAAAAAGACTTCCGTCGCTTAAAGCCATTAAGGATTGCATTAAACCTTTCAAAAAGGCCTGAATGTACTGGTCCAGGGGAAGCATGAAGAAACTAAAAAGGGTTTTTTAGTCGAAGATAGTTTAACTCAAAGGATAATGGCCCCATTACACACAGCGGAGGCCGATCTGTAAGAACTGCCATGTCAACATGTGATACAGTACTATACATGTTACACAAACAACAAAATGTCAAACAGCAAAGTTATTTTGTGTTCCAGTTACATGGAAGGTTTGAACCTCTGTTCCCTTCTCTCTCTCCCCCGGAGGATGGAATGTGTATTATTGCAGTACCTGACGGGGTTTAATGTGCAAAGAATGCATTCGAGGAAGATTTGCCAAAAGAAGACACGCAGCCCATAAAAAAGGCGTTAAATTATATGGAGATGTTGGTTCAAAATCTTAAGCGCAATGCATCTTCTTGTAAGACTTTGTGTTCTGGGTGCCACACTTGAATTTGGTCTCACTTAAAAGTGTCAGCAGAAGATCCATAATAAATAACAATAAATAAATAAGTACAGAAAAAGGGAATGCCATCTCAATCTTCTTTTTGCCCCAACAAGGAAACCAAATGAGTGCATTGGAAGACTGAAATCCACGGCCTCTGGAAAAAGAAGAATCGTCTTCAAAATAATCAAAAGGAACTCTTTGAACCAGACTTTGTCTCTTTTGGTCAGGCATTTAACACAGAGCTCTACGGCTCTGACACACTCAAACATGGAAGCAAATCTTTTCTCATGGCTTTCAAAAGAGTTGGGAAGAGTCTTCTCTTCAGACCCAACATTGGCTACAATTCACATGTCTCCTGTAAAGAAAACAGTTCAACTAAAGATCTTTGGTTGAAGCACCAAATCAAATCAAAGCATAGATTACCACAAACAAGGAAAGACAGACCGAAAATTATTGCTTACAATGTACCGAACCGTTTGATTAATTTGACTGCATTTCCACTGATTACCACCAGAGGACAGTGAGCATACAAACTCGTGATCTCTAGGTGACGTGACTTCTGAATTGCACCTGAATCAATACATTTATATTGTAACTAAAATAAACATCTTTAAATATCCCTTCATGTTGCAGCTCTTGATTTTAGTTTGCATAGTGAAAAGCATCCCAGTCACCGCACGCAGCAGAGGCATGTTCAGCTAGAAAAATAGAATCAAAGTGAAACACATAAAGAAGCAAACAAGAAATAATATCTTAAAGACAAATGAAAATAAAAATGCCAAGAGCCAGAAGAGAAACAATTAAAATATCTAAGAAAACCCGTTTTCCATTTTTTTAATTTTAACATCATTTAGTTGTTATTATTTAAGTGCTCTCTATATCGGAGCAGCAGGTCATTAGTCCAATCACCTGAGTGAGATTTGTTTTACTGTGGATGCTTTACCACAAACACACACACACACACACACACACGCACACGCGCACACACACACACGCTTTCTTTTCCCTATTCTTCTTCTTCCGCTTCCTCTTCTCCAATTTCCTCTTCAACTTCGTCAGCCCATCGGTCGCGCTGTGCGGCGGGTGAGGGGGTTCCTCCTGGATCTTCTCCCTCCGCCTCTCTGCCCACTTGCAGCTCCAGACTCCTCAGGAAGAGCTCGGGGAAACCGGCCAGCCTGTGGGGCCCGAGGTGAGCCAAAGCCTGAAGGGCGAGAGCCCGCTCCCTCCCGGCGTCACCTGCAAACATCAGCTGGGGGCCGGCCCCGGACCCACTCCCAGCATCCAGCAAACTGTGATGGGGGAATGCAGAGGAGTGGGCCTGTAGAGCCTCCAGAGGATTGGCCTGCTCCCTCCTTTCTGCTTCCCCTCCCTCATCCTCCCCAGGCTCTTCCCCTCGTCTGGGTCGGCGTGTGCGCAGCTCCAGGCAGCTGTGGCCCTTGCGGTGACGCTGGAGATGATCCTCTCGGGCGAAGGCCTTGTGGCAGAGCGGGCACTCGAAGGGTCTCGCCCCGCTGTGGAGGGACAGGTGGTTTTTGAGGTCGTATGAGTGGAGAAACCGGGCGGGGCAGTGCGGGCAGGGGTAAGGACGCTCACCTGTGTGTTTCCTCATGTGGATCTTCAACTTATCATTCCTAATAAAGGGAAACAAGGGGAGACAAAGAAGGGAGGGAAAGAGAGATAAACACATTAAAGATTCAACAAGGCCCTCATTCGTGAAAACATTATTTTTTTTAAAAGAAAACTTCCATTACCGTGTGAAACGGACTCCACAGGCCGAGCACTGGAAGGGCTTCTCCCCGGTGTGTGTCCTCATGTGTCGGGGCAGTTTTCCTGCTCCATGGATGATCTTCTGACAGACGGGACACTGCTGAGGCGTTTGAGACTTCCTCTTCCTCCCTGCTCCCCCTGCCGTCGCCCCTGCTCCTTGATCAGCTATAGAGGTAGGTACTGAGGTGCTCTCCATCAGCTTACCATCATCGCCAAAACTCTCCATGTCCTCCTCCTCTGACAGCTTGTCACTCAAAGGCGGGACAGGAGGTTGGTTGGCTATATGGGGGTGCTCATGCAGCCAGGGAGGGGGTCCTCCATTTATTGCAGGCCCTCTGCCTGGCCTTCTGATGGCCCTTGGATCTCCGTTCTGCCTGTGTTCGGGGCTAGGAGGCCCGGTCGACGGCAGGGAGCGGAAGCTGTCGGATGCAGGCGAAGGGTGTGAGACGGGAGAAGCAGGGGGTGGGTTCAGAAACGACGAGTTGATGTGATTCGACCCAATTCTTTTCATCTTCTTTCTGTCCGTTTTTCTTCGGGACCCTCTTTCCACTCCGATGCCCCCCACTGCAATCCTCTCTGTGGCTGTGTGTTGGGCTCTCGGCTCTTCCTCCGGCTCCCCCTCTGCCTTCTCCCCCAGGATGTCTCTGCAGGCATCAGCCACACACTGGATGCCCAGAAGCTGAGCCCCTCGCAGCACGTCTCTCATCCCAGAGCCGGGGATGGTCAGCGTGGCGGTGTAGGCGAACTCCAGCAGGGCGTCCAGGGCGTCGGGGGCCACGCAGTCCAGCTGACACACACTGTAACCACCTCCGCCCTCGCCGCCTCCCTCCTCTCCCCCGAACAGCCGGCGGAAGTAGAGACTGACGGCGGCCATAACAGAGCGATGAGTTGGGTAGCGTGCCCCGCGGGATGTCAGGGTGAGGTCACACAGGAGTCCTGTCCTCCTCTGGTCATTGAGGTGGGACAGGAGCTCGTTGCTATGCTCCGGGAAGGGGATCCCAATCAGGCCGTCCTCTCCTGGAGACATCGCCACCTGCGTGAGAGGAGGCGCAGATCAGGTTAGTGGAAGGACTGAGGACTTCGCAAATGGTAGTTTTGTACGTGTCACAGTGTGTTTGTAAAGTTTATAACATATTTTTATAATTTAATCTATCTTTATAACATTGAAAGAATACCCTTCGTCCTTTTTTATAGAGATTTCAAATAACCTAAAAGTAAATCCCCTGTAGCGTGACTTACACAAAGGGTTTCCTGCATGTGAGGGACTATTTAAACAGGGTTAAGCAACAACTCTCCCCCTTATCCTCCCTTCCTACCCCGACTTTCTCTCCAGATGACTAAATCAAGAGGAGGAGATGTCACTTGCCCTATGGCAGAGGACAAATGCGATTGCGATTAGATTTTTCTTTTTTCTTCATTAAATAATACATCTGATTTGTACAGTAGTTTAGTAGGATAGTAGTATTTTAAAGTTTCAATATAATAATCAGACCCTGCAATAGAATAAATCAAGTTTCACTCTAACTCACTAACTCACTCACTCAGCATCATCAAGGTTATCTTTTAGGAATATGAGCATGTCCACATTTCCAGGTAGAAGCTGGGATGTTTAGGCGTTTACAATATCCCCTGCTGTGGAAAAAACTCTTGTTTGGTACTGATGTTGCTGGGACAGAGAGATATGCTTTGGCCATGGGTGACAGCAGTGGGTCAAACTGCATTTTCTCTCCACCACTTTAAAAACAATACAGTTTTTGCCAAGAAGGTGAGGCTTATTGACAGGGCAAGATATAAATATACTGTTGGTACTTGTCAATGTCTCTAGGTATGTACATGTATCCCTGTAAATACGATGTCCTTTTGTGTTATCTGTTGTTTTATGTTCATGTTGTAACCTACTTGTTGCCATGTTGGACAGGTCTCCCTTGAAAAAGAGATCGATGATCTCAATGGGACCATCTGGTTAAATAAAGGTTTTTCTAAAAGAAAATTATTTTAAAAAAATCGCGGTATATTTTTTTCAGTCTCAAGACGGTATTGAGACATCTATTTATCGCGATATTCGATATATCGTTACATCCCTAGCAAATACAAATAAACTAAACATAAATAAAATAATTAGAGTAGCGAAAGACATGCTGTATATAAAACCGAATGATTGATAACACCGATGCGGAAAGGATGTAGGATTATGCAACGTACTGCATCTGCTGTAGCTAGAGGACAGCAGGCTAATTCCCGTGTGAAACCTTTATAGCATTAGCAGTTTGATTTAAACACCTGAAGAACAGAGGGACAAAGTGAGGAGAGAGAGAAGAAAGAAAAGCTAGCGAGGGACAGGGAGGAAGTGACAGCCTTGAGTGGGTGAAAGGGGGGAGTACCAGCGAAAGAATGAGGAAGGAAAGAACAGAGAAGAATTACAACCTTTATCAAGACTGGATTTAAAGCCACCTACAATCTTTATGTGTATTATACACATTACGAGCTGGATAGTTACTGGATTTTATTAAATAAAAATCCACTGCAATATTGTACTGCGTGTCAAATAAAAGCGACAACTTTCTTCATTTCTCTTTGTGAGACACAACCAGGTCTGTCGGTAATAAGACCCAACAACTTGCTTCTTTGCCTCCCTAACCTCGCACCTCACCCTGTCCTCACTATACCTGCTCAACAATATCTCTCACACACACCTGAGCAGATTTTCCACAAACAACTCACCCTCCAGATTCCCCCCCCCCCCCCCCTGCCCTTCATCTCCCTCCCATAGCAACTGGCAGCCCCCTGGCCATCCAATAACAGAGATCGCACAGTGCCCAGAGGGCTCTGCACAACGACGGCACATCCACCTGACTAACCTGCTCCAAAACACACCCTATTAGGTACACACACACACACACACACACACACGCACATATTGCGTGCCAATCTGTGGCTCCCCCCTCCCACTATTGTTTGATTTAACCTGTTCTGTGATGCTTTTAATTTCAGTCTATTTAAAACACATACTTGAATAAATGTACTCCACCCACTTAATGCAAAAAAAGCCAATTAAATAGCTACCTCTCATGAACTTGCCAGCACTTTTTCCCACAGCGCAAATAGTAAAACTTCCCAAATGTTCCACTTCTCATCTCCAGGATACTAAGGTACCCCAGTTGTATCCTACCTTCCCCGTCCTCATGGGCATGGGCACAGTCAGCTTGAGACGAGGCAGCGTGTGTCTCATGGCATCCATCTTTCTGCTCTTTACAACTCTTCTCCCTCCGCTTTCTTTGAAAACCACTTTTTCCTATTTCCTTCAACACATCCAAGTGTAACTTTTAAAGTTCTGATCTCTTTGACAGAAGTCGTGGTGCAGCGTTCATCCTTGGGGATGTCTACCCCGTTCGCACAATCTGTCACTCACTCTCCTTCCTGTTATATCAAAAGAAGGTGCATGTGACGAAGGCAGATTCAGAGATACCCCTCCCCCCAGGTCGCCTACGCGCCCCCCTCTCGCCAACAACCAACGGCTTGTTTTCCGAAACAATTTCCGATAAACGCAATTTTAATGTCGACCTCTCCCTGTTCAGCAAGAGACCAACAGGTAGAGGGAATACGTGTATCTAAGGTCTTGGCAGAGCTGCGGTTTGATGTAGAATAAATAACCTTCAGGCTTCAGACCACAGACATTAATTGAACTGGTTTGGCAGGAAGGAAACTACGGTAGTGCATACAACCAAGACACCTCAGAAGTACCAATATTTTAGAGACAATTCACAGAACACATCTAAAAACTAAATTCATATTGGCATAATGAGTCATCACACACATTCTGGTAGGTGCAATATGAGTTAATCCAAATCGCATGATATCACAGAGAGAGAGTGCAAAAAAGTTCTTCCTTTGAGTTCTGGGCACCACTGCTCTTAAAAAAAATAACAACGTGGCCTCAACGACTGCTATTTTAATCTAAAGCATGTTCATGAGAGCTATCGCTACAGCTCGAGTGAACAAGGATGGCATGCGTTGCGGCAGCTACAGATACAGAAGAGTGAGGAAGTCATGGGTCATGGGTTTGCTTATACATACAAAAAAAAAAAAACCTTTTGACAATAAAATTTTAGTCATTATTTTTAAAACAAGATGCCAAAAATGATCTGGTTCCTGATTGTTAAATGTGAGGATCATCTCTTGTGATTCGGGCATTTTCCAGTTACAGCCCTACATAATACACAGATGCATAAAAACATGTTAGGAAAAAAAACCCATTGGAAACACACCACCTAAGCCTCTGTAGGACAAAGTGTAAATGCATCCCTTGACCTTGTACCAGTACGGTTTGTCTCATTGTAAGTAGACACGATAACAGACCTGAATGTAGCATTTTAGGATCACCAATCATTGTTTAAAAGCATCCACAGAAAAACAGGATTACTGCATATAATTATTACGTACATCAACAATAATAGGCAAAAAGTTGCTAAAACAGAAAAATGATCTTAAACAAAGCAGTGCAGACAAGCACGACACAAAAGGGTTTAAGGAGGAGCACAATACAACCAACGTCAAATTTCCGGCGCAGGGGAGAGAAAAAAAAAGCATCATGGGTGGTTGGTGGTTGAACTTGTTATTTTGGGCATATTCCTTAGAACACAGGCGTCTTCGGAAAATAATAAGATTAGTAAAGAAGTTGCAATGATTCCCATCAATTTTCTGTCTGTCTGAGTCACTCTAAACTGACGCGCGCACACACACACACACACACACACACACACACACACACACACACACACGGCATACTGATCATATCCCCTCTTCCTTCTTGTCACCGTGTTTCTGTTTTGTTGTTGCTAACCAAGGACATGTCGGTATGGTTTACTGAATCTTGCAAAAACACTGTAACGAATGTTTAAACAGCCCACAGGCAGAGACCACTGACACATTTGGCTCTCAAACAAACTAATGTTAGTCCATATTTAACCTCCACCATCATATAACATAATTACTGTTATTGTTAGTTTTTTCATGTTAATTAGGGATCAGTACCTTAAAGTCAATAACTGATATCACTGTTTGCCTTTAGGTGTGTCATGTTGGTCTTACAAAAACAAACACCTACATCAAGTATTTTATCTCTGGAAAATCTTTTTTTTTTCTTTACTTTTTTTGCCTTTGCGGCGACAGATGTAAAGATATTACCCTTCCGAACAAGTGGCTCGTATCTCTTTCTTTGTTTTTTGTTCTCACCTCCCACTCTTTTGTCGACGGTGGAGGAATTCACCTCCTCCTCTGCAGATCTACGGTTTCCTCATCCCTTGCTTTCATTACGCGCTCTCTTCCTCTGTCTTAACAAGGATTTATTTGTAACAAGATTAAAATAGATTGATAACATCTGGAGATTTTAAACCATTTGTCCTATCCAACTGTTAGGCAAAGAGTCATAAACATATAGTTACAACTATATTGTCCAACCGAACTACGTAAAAATCAAAGAAGCAAGTTAATCAGAAAATCCTCTGAGGATATGTTTTTACTGAAGAGGAAATGGAAACTTAAATCCGCCATAACTGTCCGCCACTAGAACTCAGTGTAACGTCTCGAAAAAAAAGAGAATTGACACAAATTTGTGTGGCGGCCAGGAAAATTACAGCAGCAGGATCGACTAAACCTGCACAAAGGGTTATTCTTCTGTAAAAAAGCAAGTTATAGTATCCATCGTCTATATCATGAAGTCCCCCTGTGCACACGCAGAGTGTGACGACTGGAACTGTGAGTGTTATTTTTATGGGTCTTATTTTCCGTTAAAGGCTGTAAGTTTTCCCAGTCCACCTCAATTATATCAGGCTCCAGAGCTAAGGGGGAAAATATGACTTTATACTATTCACAGAAAACTGTGGCTGAGAGGGAGAAGGAGAAATTACTTTATGAACTCTGATGTCAGATGTTTTCCAAAGAGCCTTTGCATGTGTGTGTTTGTGACTGTGTGTGTTTATGCTGGTAATGTGAGCACCTATGGCTGGTTGCATGTGTTTTGACGTCTTTCTAAGTACTTAAATAACCCAGTGTATGGACAATTCTTAAACTTTAACAAAGCTTTCAATTGAAGTTTAATATCAAAAAGGTCAAAGAGTGGGATTTTAAAAAGGAAGAAGTTAAAAGATTTAGCAAAGATATTTTGTGTTTTCGTGTCCAAAATGTTATGGTATTTAATGAGTATATGGAGGTACATTTCTAAACTTCATAGCAGCTCAAATACATTAAAACATGTACTTATTATTCAAGTAAAAATGCCCACAAAACATTAGTGGTTGTCCATTCTGTACATCAGACGAAGCCCAAGTGTTTTCATTCGAATAAAATCAATGGAGACATTAATCATAACCACAACATAACAAATTATGATGCTTAACCAACACCGTACCAGAAAGACAACAAAGCGACCAAACACATGGAAAATAAGATTCAAGCTCATACCGTTTCTCCTCCACACACTCGTCTTCCTCTCGCCACCTTTCCTCTGTGTGACGGACTGATTTTAAGGGTTAAGAAAGAAACTTTTTACAGTCTTTATACCTCACTTATTTGGGGTAGTGAGTAGAGTGTGGTGGTGCTGGGACACCTACTCTGAGGAAGAGTATGGGAGGAGGAAACGGGGGGGGGGGGGGGGGTGAGAAGAGATGCGAATATACACACTTCTGCCAAACCAAAGCTGCACTCAGCCCAGATGAGCACTCTCACTGCAATATCTGAGTGCAAAACCTTCATATGTAAGTAACAAATACACACAAACAGACAGCCAGGTCTTCTAATAATGCAGATCATCTCTGCCAGGAGATACAACACAAGCTCCACCCGCTCTGCGTCCCAACTGTCCCCTCAGGACTGAACATTTGCATCCCACCAGGAGATATAAAAACAGATGCAACCCGGGGAAAATTTGAATCTGTATTTGAATTAGTCAAAGACCAGACTTGAGACACGATCATGATACATGGGGTTATTACACCCTGTCATGCTAGGACATAAAGAAGAATTTATAAAAAAGGAGAAGTCCAGTGGGATGATGTGACTCAGCAGGCAGTTCTGTGCAACCCTGCAACCAAGCCCTCCTCTGTCCTTACTGTAACTGGGGCATTATATAGTGTGTATGTGTATATGTGTGTGTGTGTGTGTGTGTGTGTGTGTTTGGACGCATGCGCACATTGTGGTCTTAGTTCCAAGAACACATTACATTATTCATTTGGCTGGCAGAGCGGAGGCCCTTATCCCCTCGCCCTTACACACCGCAACTCTCCACTGCGAGCTACAACAGCAGCCAGTTTGCATGCCAGAGCTGAACACCACAGTGAATCTGCAGCAGGATCATCTGCTTATCAACACACTGACATCTGGGTGCACATACACACTCTGTCCTGCAATATTCAACAACTTCTATCCTGAAGTTTATGTTGATAAAAAGTACGTTTTTTTATTTTACAGAAAATTGTCTCTGCAATGGCAACACTACCATTAGGTGTCAAAATGATGTTAAATAAAGCCGTAACATTTTTAGGGCTTTCTAGAAGAAAATGTCTCTCAAGACAGCTTAGTAGTTATTTGACTCAACCTCAACAGATAAATGACAGTAGAGAATAACAATATTGTAATTCAGCCTTAAAATCCATTTATAGCCATCATTTATGTGCTGAATATCTGTACTTGAAATATTTTCTGACATTACAATCTAATATATAGATTATAGTGATAGATTACCCAGGTAAATGTGCAACCCAGAATACTGTACCATTAATCTCCTATTTATTCTTATTGTTACAAGTAAAGTTCAACACACCTGTAAGTTATACATTTTTTTATTAATTAGGCTCCCAATATAGAGACGTTTTCTTTTGTACTTACACAGTGGAAATTGATCTTTTTTTGCCCAATATTTGTAATTATTTAGTACAATTTAAAGCTACATCTTTTATTTTTTTTACAGCTTTTTCATTCCAAAAATACTTCTCCGTAAACTCTCTGACACAGATGATTCAACATACTGTAATACCAAAGTTATTTCCCTATACATACATGAAAATGGGGCTGCTTTGTTTTGGAGATTAGTGTCTAAAATGTCTGCCATGTTTCCCCCCGTTACAGTAAGAGAGAGGGGGAGAAGGAAAATAAATAAATCTGAGGTTGGAAAGAGGAAAACGGTACGAGATTTGAGAAGAGACAACAAAAGTGACATGAGGGAGGTATGATTTCTAAAAACACACATGTTCTTAGAAATCACACAAGAAAAAGAATGGGTACGGGGGAGGAGAAACACATGAGAGTGAGTGAATGGGGAGTGGGTGTAGAGAGATATTCTGCGAGATAAAGCAGAGAAGAGGGGAGGTTAAGACAGGAAAATCTAGTCCCGGCCTCGAACAATCTGTGTTAGCGAGGAGACATGAAACAAGAGGAGACAGAGTTAAGTTACAAGGGGAGAGGAAGGGGGAGACCAAAGGGAGAGAAGCAGTGACATGACGACTGGGAGATAAACAGAGCAAGAGGTGAACACACGCAGGCAGCCACAGGAAGTAGCAAGAGTCCTTGCAGGTGTGTGTGTGTGTGTGTGTGTGTGTGTGTGTGTGTGTGTGTGTGTGTGTGTGTGTGTGTGTGTGTGTGTGTGTGTGTGTGTGTGTGTGTGTGTGTGTGTGTGTGTGTGTGTGTGTGTGTGTGTGTGTGTGTGTGTGTGTGTGTGTGTGCAGATGTCTGAGGGAGAGATGTGGTAGCTGCTCTATCATTAGCATCACCAAAAGGGAGTTTCAGCCTAAGATGGATAACACACACAGATGTGAGAGAGGAGGCATGCTGACAGAGTGGTTTCACACTTTACTCTCTCTTATGGCTCCTTATCTGGTCAGCAGTTTCTTCCCCCCCAAACACTCCACCACTGCGTGTGTGTGTGTGAACACAGGAGTGTCAGGTGTGTGGGCGAAATACACACTACGTCTCCATTAATATGAAGAGCAGGAGAGAAACTTTATTTCTGCGTGTGTGGTTTTAATTACGTGAATATATCTGATGAGCTCATTTGTGTGGATGAAGACATTTCCTTTGAGACAACTGATTATGTGAAAAACTGTAATAAAAGAAATTAAAATATCATTACAGTCAAACATGAGTTACAATAACAGCTGACTTGCCGTAGCTCAGCGGGGGTGTTCCAACATGTCGCTCGTGGTTCAAACTGTGTAGGTGTTTATCGTAGAGCAGAGCACCGAGCGAGCGCCGTAACTCGGGACAAAATTACAATCCAAAAGTGATTTACACTGAGCAATTACATGGAGATACAATTATTTTGTATCTTTTGTATATACATATTTTATTACATTATTTTTTAAAGATTACCTTGAGACATTTTGCAGCAGGAATTGTTCATTCACAACTTTAAAGTCACTTTTCAGTCAGACTTTTCATCAGAGCCAATACAAGACTCCTTCAAAATCTGCCCTTAGAAACCAATAAAACGCATAGATTATTCATATTTTTGAACGGAAAAAATGCCAAGGATTATCATTGTTGATTTATAGACACCAAAAACAAAACAATTGAATATTTAGCCGCACTGTTCCTTTAACTTTTGTGTACAGTATGTAGGGTGATATTTAAAGCCATGGTATGTTTACAATTGTGTTGTGTAGCAGCAAAATTAATAATGTGTGGGTCGTAATTATTTCTGTATTTGTATTTAAAAAGATATAAGCAATCTTAAGTTTAATTAATTACTGTAAAACTGTTTTAAATATAATACATATATTTAAATATTCTGATTGGTTTCCATTTTGTACCAATGTTTTTTTGTTTAAAATGTAAACAAATGTAAAGAACTGTGTGCAAGTAATTCATATACAGTATGACTATAAATGAATTTTACATGAACTGTGGAAAAACACTTCTATACATGTATGCAGCCGAACAGTTTCTAATATCAGGAACAACTCATTTACGCTAATTCAATATAAATAATTTATATTAATGTCTTTGCAGGGCTTTTATGTTACAAACCATGTTTTTTTGTCCAATTGATAACATAAATGTAACAATTGAATGCAGTCTAACACAAGGACGCTCTCTAACTGCAGAGTGAATCTACAACTCGGAACATTTTCAATAATACATTTCAGAAGAGTATAGCTTGAGATCACTATGGGTGTACTTGTGTATCTGTGTGGGTACATCTCAAGATGTTTGGACAATACAACTCTCTGTAGGTTTTTTATTCTTATTTACCCCTCAGTGGGGTGATCAGGACAGTTTTGGAGATTAGGGTGAGACGATAGGGGATGAGTGGGAACGGGTGAACAAAAGAGGTGTATTTACAGTTTGATTTATCTCAATGTGTATTCAATTAGTACTTAAAGCCAACTACTCTGCCTTTTTGAATGAACTATGTCTAGAATCAATAAATGAATTGAGCTTGCTGTTTTGTTTGCGTGTTTAGAAAAAACTAAATATTACCACATGACAGGGGGGGGTCTCAACAACTGCTGCTCTCCTACACAGATGACCTTCTGCTCTAGAGGAAGATATTGCAAAAGCACTGGACACACACACACAAACACAGAGAGAGACATGTCGCAAAACTAACTGATCCTGATCAGTTTCCTCTTCCTGTGCTCAGTAAAGATGGTAGGCCACTAGGCCAGATGGAAAGATAAATGGAAGACAAAATGAAACATAGAGAAAGAGCAGAAACAGCCCAGAGAGCAAAATTAAAAAATGTCCGAACTTTAGAAGCAAAAAGACAGAAGGACATACATGTGTGAAAGATGTTTCAGCTTCGTCCTGATAAACCAGCTAAACGGCGTAAGAAAGGGAGGAGGTTGGATCTTATTGTAACTACAATCCCTTAATTACATCAACTACAGAATAACTGCACCATCCACTGCTGTGTTATAAAGCAAGTCAGAAACTAGACAGTAATGTACATGCCGACGTAACAGATATGAGGTTAAAACAACTAATAAATCCTCTTCCTGATGGTCGCCTCAAACCGGAATGATGATTTATTCTTTCCAATTTAAGAAATAGATGTTGGACGAGAATTTCTTGAAAATAATACAAAACAATAAGTGATAAAAGAAATGGCTACTTCCCATTTTGTTGAAAAGTAATGTTTGGTTTGAGAATAACAGAAAAGGTATCTTTATTTTTCCAAAAGGACTATAGGCTGTCTCCATTCTGCAGGAGTTCCCCTCTGAGCTTCACACATGAAAGGGGTCAGTTTCAGCAGCATGAGTCCCTTTGCCTGCTCATGTTTGGGTGTTTATTCTCACTTTCCCTGAAGTGTCGTCTCACTGTATCTACTTATGATAACCGCCCGCTTAATGTGTACAGAGACAATTGTTACTAGAAGCGCTGAATCATGATCACTACTTCACCTTTTAGCCTTTTCTCTCAAGCCTGGTTTCTCCTCTCCTCTCTGACTCTTTACAAGAAGAAGGAGTCACGGCCACCTGCCTATTGGTTAACTATGGGTGGCGTGGGCTGCGAGGATGGTGGTCGAGAGCGAGGGAGGGCTGTCAAATGCTACAGAAACTCATGACTGAAAAGAGGAAATGGTAGATACATAACTTCCTCTATTGACACAGATCAAGTGGGGGCAAGACTCAACGGTAGTAGCAGCAGACTGGATTGTGGACACTGTGTAGTCACCCCTGTGCCATTACGGCCTCAATGTGGGGAAACAACCGCCATACATGGTGAAAACGATATGGTCATCATGGTATATACAAACTTTAAACTAGAGTTGATTAACTAATGAGTAAATTACTGCAGGGAAATAATGAATTAATGTAAATGCTCCATCGACTACAATAAATGAAACTTGAGTAGCGGGGGCCCACATTTGATTGAGGTTTGGCGAAAAAGGTGTTGCGACGTAGACAAAAAGCCTGAGAAAAGAAGATGAGACATCTTCAAATATTAGGGGTAAAGATAGAAACCTTTTTTCAACTCCTATCCTCCCTCCCACTCAGTTGGTTTGTGTGAAACTGAAAGACCCGTTTCTGAAAAGGGGGAATTTATATGGGCTCACATGCCCCAATTGAAGCAGTTCTTGGAACTGTTTGCATGCATGTTTATATATACTGTCTGTGTATGCATGTGTTGGAAGTGTTTGTGCATCTGTACGTGTGTGTGTGTGTGTGTGTGTGTGTGTGTGTGTGTGTGTGTGTGTGTGTGTGTGTGTGTGTGTGTGTGTGTGTGTGTGTGTGTGTGTGTGTGTGTGTGTGTGTGTGTGTGTGTGTGTGTGTGTGTGTGTGTGTGTGTGTGTGTGTGTGTGTGTGTGTGTGTGTGTGTGTGTGTGTGTGTGTGTGTGTGTGTGTGTGCGTGCCTCGCCTGACAGACCACTCAATGTAACTTCCCCCTACCCATCAGTTCATGGACACATGGTTGTCACCAGTTATGCTGCAGGTCACATGATATGTCTCACCAACTTGCCCACCACATTCACACAATCACAAACACACACCAACAAATTCAAACTGTGTTGAGGACTGTATGTAACATATTATTACTGTTTTTACACCTAACAATGTCTTTCAGTGGGAGTTTACGCCACACGGTATTTTCAAATATGGTTAAGCATAAGATACAATAAACAGGAAGGAATCAAAGGAATCTTTAGTTGTTTTACAATTCTAAATGAGTGTTTGTTTTGTTGGCTATGCACTTTAAAACTACAATAAATGTAACTCTATCACAGTTAATATCGTATACACTTTAATATGAGACTTGAGAATGAGAATTTTCTTCTCAAGGTTACAGTCCTCTCGGTAAATGTGTGATAGTTTGAACAAATAATCTTAATTGGGAATTGCTTCATTTGTTGTCTTTCTCTCTAAAACCTTAAGGTACAATTTAAAATGTTGAGTCGCTATTTTCTTTATGTTTTCCAATAAAGTGCATTATTAGTCACAGTAATCCTAAATGAAGCTTTAGCTAGACAAACAACTGCATTTTAATTGAAGGTTAATAAAGGACTTCAAATGACTTTAGCCTGAAGCTTAAGAAGCTGTAAATGTTGTTGGCTTCAGAGAAATGTGTCATGGTTTAGTGTAGCATTACTCAATAACATCAATAAATACGGCTTTAGACTTTCTCCAAAGCTTTATTGTCTTGTGATAATATCACATATCAAAAACCTATAAATAACATCAGCCCGTTTTTAACACTAGAGTGTATTTTTGGCCTCATTCCCAAACCTTCTTTAAAAGCTCATTGTAGTTATAAAGCGCCTGCAGATGACAAACAGAGGAGTTAACTTCCAGGTTGCCTATAAAATATTCAACTGCTTGACCACTTTATTCTGCTCATATTTATTCCAAGGTCAATGAGGTTTTCAAAAAGCCCATTAAATCCTGTAAAAATACTATGTTTAATGAGGTGAGACCCCCACAACAATGTGTGTAAAATGCAACTCGATAAAGCAAATACAAATCAATCCGTTTTGTATGATTTGTATCAGAAAATAAATAAAAGGCTTTTTCAAGAACATCGCTTTTATTTGTGTTTCTCAGCCCAAGTTGGTTTGGAATATTATTCTTAGATTGATACATATGTTTGACTACGTAGATTTATTGCGGTTAGAAATTACACTATAAAACAAGTTAATTGGGTTCATTTATTTGTAACAGTTATTGAAGCATTCTTCACAGAATCACACATTTGATTTGAGAAAGAGAGAGAGAGTGTAAAAGTAGTCACATCGGAGCATTGCCACCTTTGATTGTGGTTATTTAAAAACAGGTATTAACACATTTGCCCCTTGTTGTGTTTGGATGACACTTTGTACCAATTATTTAGTGTGAGGAATATCGAACCAGATCATCTTAACAAAATGGTTGAGGGCATGACAAGTTTACTTTTTTTTTTAAAAGAGAGGGACTGATGTTTGTGTTTTAGATATAACAAACACAGATATATATATTGAGTGGTTCCTACCTCCGGTCCATAAACCCAGGAGAAGATGGGTGCCTGCTGTCTTCGGCCTCTTGCTCTTCCCCCTTCCCTTTGGTCCTTTGCTTGGAGGTCAGCAGAGGTCATACACCTGAAAGAAAAGCCAGACAAGTTTTAAAAAACTAAAACATTCAGTCCAAAGAGGGGTTCTGATCAAAGCATCTACTTCAAGTATATGAATAAAGAGGCAATAAACTGATCGAGAGAAGAAAAAAAACCCGCTGACTTATTGAGGTACTTTTCTCTTGTAAATTAGTTTCAGGTTTAGCTACAGCACACACACACACACACACACACACACACACACACACACACACACACACACACACACACACACACACACACACACACACACACACACACACACACACACACACACACACACACACACACACACACACACACACACACACACACACACACACACACACACACACACACACACACACACACACACACACACACACACACACACACACACACACACACACACACACACACACACACACACACACACACACACACACACACACACACACACACACACACACACACACACACACAGTGGGGTGGAGCAGGGGGGTTCTGGGAAAATAACAGAAATAAAAAGACTGATAGAAACTGACCGCTTCCTACTTTGACTTCGTTGGAAAACAAGTTCTCCAATGTTCAGTGAGGTAAGTGAAGTAAGCCCCCCCCCCACACACACACAAACACACGCATACAAACACATCTTTGAGATTCAGGCAATGATGTGGAGAATGAGTCTGAAGGGCAGATTCAGACTAAACGAACGATGGTGATGTGTAGGGAGGGAACAGGAGATATCAGCTACAAGAAGCAAGCCTGTAGAAAGCAGAGCAGGACAGAGGTCGTGTGAGGACAGCAGAAACCAGGGATGCAGCACAGATGTCTTATTATGTTGCAGACAAAGTAAGGGCAAACAGAGCTGACATTAAGAATTCATTTCAAAACCCTGATGGCTCTTCCATATGTGTGGAGAGCATTAGATGTCCACTCACATGATGGCATGGGATAACAGGGAGAGACAAAGAAAACAAAAAGGACCTCTCTTCTCATAAACTCCTGTTCGTTCACACGCTCAGGCCTTGTCAGCCCCTCAGAGGACCAGAGGTGAGGGGGGAAAACAAAAAAAATGCTGCAACAACACCTGAGCCTAGAGGGCAGAAGGCATTAACTACCTGCACAGACGGCTAAAGATTTAACCAAACAGGCTGTGCCCAAGACAGAGAAACCAAACCCAAGCCAGTTGAGCTCGTTAGGCCGGTCTGTCAGAGGGGCGAGTCAGCAACACAACTACCTCTGTAATTGCATGCACACACACACACACACACACACACACACACACACACACACACACACACACACACACACACACACACACACACACACACACACACACACACACACACACACACACACACACACACACACACACACACACACACACACACACACACACACACACACACACACACACACACACACACACACCTTAACCTAACATTACAGCCTGAGCACATCCTATTGTAAGACAGAAGAGTGACAGGATTAAAATAAAAACACTGGGCGTGCCATGAGGATGATGATGATGATGATGATTAACAGACCACTGAAGGGAGGTCCTTTAGGTGCAAGGGCTACAAACCAACACATCTCCTGCGTGCCCATGGGCAGTGGAAAGGCAGGTGATGTGCGTGCAGAGCAGGTTAGGTTTTGGATGTCAGCCGGGACTCGGCTATAATTAGCAGCAGAGTCTCCAGAAATGTACCCGCCGACCCTGCTCTGCCTCTGCCTCTCACCTGGCCGACACACACAGCCTATTAAACAGCAGCTGCAGCACCTGCTTATAAACCACAACAAGCACACATCCTCCGTTTCATATGTGCAAAACCAAGTGCTCAAACTGTCTTGTAAAAAGGGGAATACATTAATGTCGACGGGAGTTACCGAATACCCGTGACGTGGATAGTCCTCCCGTGACCCCGATGAGAACCGGGAAGGAGAGAGGCTATGGGGTTGCCGGTGCTGTCATGGCAAACAGTCACTTGCATGAGGCTACATTTATCTTAAAATGAGTGTTATACATATTTAAAATCGACAGCAGTCAGGTGAAGCAGTTTACCTGAGTGCCGGTGTGTCACCTGTTCAGACTTGTCGCCTCCCACCTGACCGGCCTCCACACTTCCTGGATTATTCCGTCCCACCCTGCCGACTTCTTCTACTTATTCTTTTTTATCCTCCCGGCTCTTTTCTTTTCTACCGGGGGGAACCGCTCTTGTCGTCCTCAGCTCGACACCTGGGAGGTTTTTAATATTTCGTGGGTCAGCGTTTGTCGTGTTGCGGGTCTTCCCTGCAGACCTCCGGCTCTCCGCGGTGCTTCCCCCCCTGTGTGTGTGCTGCCTCCGCTGGTCCACTCCAACTCCAGGCTCCTTCTTTCTGAGAACCAGGAAGCGGCTTGCCCTACTTACACCCAGTCGCGGATTGGCTCTGGCAGGGCTGGAGAAGAGACCGCTGGGGTGGGCAGGGCACAGGGGAGGGAGGGAGGGGGAGGGAGGGAGAGCACGGAGGGGCTCCGGCTCTGACGCGATAGGCCAGGAGCGGTGTCTGTCGCGGAGCCGGTGGCGGAGGAGGAGAGAGGTGGGCCGGTTTGGAGACCCCGCTCCTCCTATCTCTGCTTCGGGCATCATCACCGCCATAGGTGGGTAGATAAGGGCGTGCAGGGAAAACGCATTCAAGTATATCTGCTAATAGCTAAGCCTGCATGTCAAATGCCAATGCTTTTTCAAGCATTTTAGACTAAGTGCCCCCTTTCCTCCTATTCATGACTCAGCAATCAGGAGACACCCTGGAGGAGGCGACCACGAATGGAGAGTTGGAAGTGCATTAATAACTCAAAATGGGAGCCCGAGCTGAGGCTGAAAGATGATTTAAGTCAAACGGAACTTATTATGATAAATGAAACTATTATAAAGGATGTGTCACATCCAGTTTGAGGAGCAGCAAAGGTCGAGGGACTTTTTAAATGGCTTGTAGTGAATCAGAACAAAACAAAAAAAAGTCTATATAGCCTACTGTAGCCTATGTTTGCTCATGCTGAAAATAAAAACTCAGCATGGTTTTATAATACATTTTCTTCCAGAGAGACTCACTTAACCCTCACTTCACTGCAAAAAAGTCAACTTTGAACACTTACTGTTTGAAGTGGTTATGGGTATGGGAATCACCGCGCTTTTTCAAAGTTTGAATCTCATCCTCGTCTACTGTAGCTCCTCCATGAGTGAGTGAGTGAGTGAGTGTGTGTTGGTGGGTTTTGAAGTGAGGGTGCAGGAAGTCTATATATCATTTTGCGGTGAGCTCAGCCCCCCATTACCACCCCCTTAACCTTAAATCTGTGCTTGTTCTGTGGTTTTGCTACCAGACAGAGACGTTTAAACTATTATGTGCACCACATGTTCCATACATGCTACTGATTTCCATGTTGGCTTTATATAAAGCAATGGTTCCCAAACCTGGAGTTGAGACCAAAGGGGTCACGAGATCATTAACATAAAAAATGAAATGAAATTCTGGTTACTCTCATCTCTCCAGGCCTCTAAAAACTATTATATTGAAGAAATCAAAAACTCTTTTAACTGGTAACAAAACAATTCCAACCCATTACAGGGGTCATGATGATAGACACTGCTTTGAAAGTTGGGTAAAGCATAACAACTTTTTATTTGGCACAACCTATTTCCATCATACAATCAACTTATATAGGCTTACATTTTCATTTCTCTAAAAAAAATTAAATGGGACTTTAATTTTCAAAGATTTCACTTCATGGATTAACTTTAATTGTAATGCATCTAACATTATCATCATGTGCGTTGTACATTTATTTGTATTTATTTAATTGACTCTTGAAACTGATCAAAATGGGTTTTGATTGTGTTATCCCTTTTCTTCCTAAACCGTTTTAATTTATATCCTGCATAATGTTCTAACTTTTTTGTAAAATACAGTCTTTTTGATATTTATATGTGTAAATACTGATTTACACTAACTTGCAGAAAGACCCTTTATTCTGTCCCTGCAAGGAATTTAGAAACATGTAAATCCAGTGATTCAACTTCCAGTATATGTACACACAGACAGCTGCTATGCAAAAGTATAATTAAGGGAATAAAATACCCATAACTGTGAATTTCTAGGCCCAGAAACTCTCTGCCAGTTTAGTTTGTCTCCCCCACGGCCAAGAGTAAAGACTTCCCTCTGTGTCTATTTCAGATCCAGAGTGACGGGCAGCAATTACAGTCCTGTTTATCCCCCCACCTCTATTCACGGCTGGTAATCCAGGCTGGTCTGCCATCATTTACCCTCTCACCTTGCTCCATATTGCGCTCTCCTCCTAACAATAAGTGTCCTCATCATACAAATGTCTCTCTCCTGTTCGCTCATGTTACTGTAAATAAACTTAAGAAATATAAAGTGCAAGATGCTGCTGCTTCCTGTTGAGTTGATCTGATTATCAATGTGCCATCGCCATCTAGTGGTTGCGTTGCATTCAGCAGCCCTAAATCCCTAACCACATGCTTAAGTGAAGCCTCCAGTACAAAACTATACACATTTTACACTGTGGGAATGCAGATTTATTTTTAGAAATACAGCTTACAGTCTCTCTCCTGCCCTTTAATTAAAAAAAAATGTCAGCAATTTCTTTACCAGCATAGAAAAAACCCTCAAATATTTACAGCTAGAGGCACTCATCCTCTTCTGACAAATTAGTGCTGCTTTGTGAGACTCAGAAGAGGCTTTTGAAGAGTGTTCAAATAATTACAAGTGTAAATCCAACATGCTAATGCCTCTTAACTAATAGAGGTGAACAATTATTCTCGCCTGCTCGCTGCCTACACGGGCTGATGAAGGGCTTTAGAAATACCCTTGTTCATTAGTGAAGGAGGAGAAGTAAAATACATTTGAGTGAGAGAGAGGAAGTTATAGGAGGGGAAAGAGAGGCATGGTGTATCAGTGAGACCTAGTCTGCACTAAAGTAGAAGGATATGTTTCCCCACATTCACAAGCTAATCCTGCCCTCTGCTGAGAGGTACAGGACATTCGTGACGGGTTATTTATCTCACAGCAACATTAAGTTAATTCAACAAACCTCTCAAGTATCAAATATTCCAAGGTCACGGAAAAGTCCATCCAGAGTCACAAGGGTCCAAGTTTAGTCTCAAGAGGTTTTCAGTATCCTTGTAATCTATCTGAAGTAGGATGAAATATGCAAAACAATGTATGAGTTCACTCAAATTTCCCCAATAACAATTCCTAACTCACAGTGGCTGAAGTCAACAAACTTCCAGTTTAATTTAAATCAATATAAATATAAATATTTGCTCTGTTGTTTAAAGTTCCCTGCCTACATCCTGTCTGTTGTTAATGTAAAAGCAAATTGACTTGACAGGATACAAATGCATGCAAGAACACAAAAGAGCTCAACACACACAACGGGGTGATATCTAAATTCGCTTTATTCTTACATCCAAATATACACCTTCATCATTACTGTTATGGTTGTCAAGAATGTAATCCTAATCATCACCTTAAACACCACGCTCAAAATCATCTTTAATTCAGCATTAATAGCTATTTATTTTCAGTTTTAAAGCTAAAGCTGTAATAAATAAAAAATAAAACATTTGGTCCTTTAATATATTGTCTAGGCAACATGGTATCAGGGGTTAAGACAGAAATGTCTTGTTGCTACTCACACAAAACATCAAACATCACTGAAAATGTTGCTGAAAAAGTGTTGTAGGACGACAGAAGAAAGAGCCATTTGAACGTGAGGCTGATTGCCACACAGAGCAAGTGTTGGGTAAACCGAGAGAAAGGGAGAGAATCTGTGAGAGCCAGCGAAGCATTTAGCGACCACGGCTGTGAAAATCAGATGAAAGGCGGCGAGACAGAGAAGAGATGAAAGACAGAGAGGCTGAAGAGTGATGAAGCTTACAACAGACCTAAAGAGAGGCACGTATTTACAGTTCATGGAGCAGGATGGAATAGAAATAAAGTGAGCCACGGTGCAGAGCAAGATTGTCTGCCACAAACAAATAAACACATTATAGAAAAATCATGTCGGTTTAAAAGTTTTGTTTTGATCAAAAACTAAACACCACACACTTGTGACAACAAAACTACCAGTGGACTGCTCCTATTGAATCCAATTCATATGAGCATCGTCTTAACAGTGATTTTTAATCTCTATTTTCTTATCATTATTATTATTTGGATGATAAAATATTACACTTTGGTGCAGAATGGGAGGCAAGAGGGAGTTGGAGCTGGAAACCAGAAAGTGTCCGCTCTGCTGCCTGCATTTAAAACCGTCACCAAGATGGACTTTAATACCAATAGCAGAGAGATTATTATTTTTCTCAAATTCATTTCCTGTCACATTAAGGGAGCCTAAAATGTTTCACACATATTGCTTTTTCCATTGTCAAATAAATGGAGATTTTTTTATTTCAGCTATTGCTTCCATATCATTTTCACTTCAGCTCCCCTGCTTGCTCCAACAATCACTAACACAGATATGTATGTATTGTACATTGGGATGGATTATATCAGACTCTACCGTTGCCTGGGCCAACCTTTTAAATCACCAATAAAGTCTTCTCTCTTCCATCGATGGCTTGGGTCGAGAGTCACGAACCCCTGATGCTCTAAGACAGTCACATAGAGTATATGCAAAATATAGACCTGTCCACTTGACATATTTGATGTCTGGTGACACCACTCTGTATATCAATGGCTCTGCTTATCAACAGCGGGCCTTTTGTGTCTTAGGTCCTCTTAGTCTTTTCAGG
The DNA here is from genome assembly GCF_949606895.1 of Notothenia rossii. Lineage (NCBI taxonomy): Eukaryota > Metazoa > Chordata > Actinopteri > Perciformes > Nototheniidae > Notothenia > Notothenia rossii. Next base: position 17,427,936 of record NC_136905.1, read on the forward strand.
CAATGAATGCGGAGGGTCTTTTTTCCCACCTTTAGGAGCAGTGGCCTTTGCAAGGGGGGCTGCATGTGCTGACTGGGTGGATGAGGTGGTGGAAGCCTGAGCGGCAGGAATAGAGAGGGTATTGAGTTTTGTGGAGTGGGTAGGGGGAGCTGTTGGGGTTGATATTTGTTTTAGGACGGGAGAAGAGGCACAATGGATACCAGAGGAGGTCAGAGATGAAGGCTTAGTGGAGCTCGAGCTTGGACACGATGAGGATGATGTTGTCCCCGGGATTGGTTTGGTTGAATGACCAGAGACATAAGTTGGGCTTGGAGTAAGGACAGGAGAGGTTTGCTGCACAGGATGAACTGAGAAAGTTATTTTACGTGGAGAGCTAACACTAGCTGGTGTCGGGGCAGACAATGCAGTTTGTGTTGGGGTCTGTTTGGGGATCTGGCCCTGGTTGGGGCCTCTAGCTGAGCTGGAGATTGAGGGCTGGAGACAAGGAGTTGGACTCAGGGATTTACTTACAGAGGGGACAGGTGTCACAGGAACCGGAGAATGGGAAGGAGTAGGACTAAGGGTCTGTGTAGGTGTTTGGGCAGGGGTAGAAGTGCGTGTACGGGTAGTCTGAGTGGGTGTTAGTATCGGGGAAGGGATTGGAGTTTGTGCGGGACTTGGGCCAGACAATGGAGAAGGAGAAGGAGGCGTGTTGGACGCCTTGGCTCGGGGGCTCTGGGGACGAGGTGGGATAGAGGTAATCAAGGAGGATGGGGGAGAGGAGTAGGTGAAAGATGACTTTGGCGCATAGGTTTGAGGTGGTGGGATAGGGGTAGAAACAAAAGATGGGGGCGGTGTGGAGGAGGGAGAGGGAGAGGACGAGCGGGGAGAAGATGTAGGAATTGGTTTGGGACGAGGAGTTGAGGAGAGCGACAGCGGGTTTGCTAAAGGAGGGGTGGAGCTGCGAGGAGGAGAGAAGGAGCCAGAGCGTGTCATTGAGATTGGTTTAGGGCGCGGTGTAGGAGGGAGTATAGGTGTAGGAGAAGAGGGGGTGGGAGAAGAGAGAGGGGTCTGCTTTGGAGGGGAGAAAGATGACTTTGGCCCATAGGTTTGAGGTGGTGGGATAGGGGTAAAAACAGAAGATGGGGGAGGTGTGGAGGAGGGAGAGGGAGAGGACGAGCGGGTAGAAGATGTAGGAATTGGTTTGGGACGAGGAGTTGAGGAGAGCGACAGCGGGTTTGCTAAAGGAGGGGTGCAGCTGCGAGGAGGAGAGGAGGAGTGTGTCATTGAGATTGGTTTAGGGTGCGGTGTAGGCGGGAGTATAGGTGTAGGAGAAGAGGGGGTGGGAGAAGAGAGAGGGGTCTGCTTTGGAGGGGAGGAATATGTTAGGGGAGCTGCAGGCTTGTGTGCGGCTGCAGGTACAGAGGTGCTGTGAGGGGCAGCCTGTGTGGGCAGATACTGTGCTAAGGCAGGCTGAATAGGAAATGCGGCCTGAGCGTGTGTGTGTGCGTTAAATGGAATATGTGTCACTAGCTGTATTGGAGTGTTTGAGGTCAGCATGCCTGCACTGCCTCCCCTGGCTAACTGCCCTGCCAGGAAAGGAGCCACCAGCAAATTACCACCAGAGGCCTTCCTGGGGAGAGGGGGATGAGGCTGCACTCCAACCCAGGAGCGGTGAGGCAGGGTGGGCTGCGAGGCAGACCGCAGCCTGGCCTCCTGGGTGAGTCTGCCCAGCGCCGGCAGACCCTGAGAGCTGGTTCCACCATGACGTAACAAAGCTTCCTTTGCGCCCTGGTGGCCCATCATAAAAGTGTTGCCGTCTGACGGGGCTCTATAAGCAGCAGGGGGGTTGGTGGCAGGTACTTTATGGAGAGGTGGAGTCAGTGTCCCTCCACCTGTCGGGGTTCCTAGTGATCCAGCAATCATTGAGGGATGATCAGCCTGGAGGCGGAGGCTGGTATGAAGAGTCCTGCCTGGTTGGACAGATGCTGGGACAGAGGATGCTGGTATGGGTGGAGTTTTGGCAATCGGGGGTGAGATCAACCCACCAGGAGGGCCCATGGTCGAGGGAGAGGCAGGAAATCCTCTGGGGGACAAACCACCCATTCCTCCCATCCCTCCCATCCCTCCCAGAGTCATCATGCCGATGAGAGAGCTCACAGACGGGCGGAGGGGCTGTAACACAGGAGGACGAGGGGTAGACAAAGAAAAGGTAGAGGACGGAGAGGGAGACACAAGAGGTGAAGGCAAGAAGAAAGCTCCTCCCAGTGCATGCTGCTGCTGCAGCTGCTGCAGCTGCTGTTGCTGTTGCTGCTGGTGCATGAGGGCGATGGCTACATTACTGGTGGCAGCAGCCGCCTGCAGGGGGGCGTTGACCAGCGGAGCCCAGATGACCGGGCGCGGCCGAGGAGACACCGAGCCACTTCTTCCCATGACTCCGCTTCTTCCTGCAGCAGCGGCCGCAATGGCATCCTGCATCGCCGGCATGCTGTCGTGTTTGACAATCTGCTGCACCAGCATGCTGTCACAGGAGCCCATACCTCCCCTGGCTCCTGGACCTCCTCCACCCCGGCCTCCACGACCCATACTGCCCCCCAGAGAACCGCCCTGCGACGACTTCCGCAGAAGCATAGAGTTCTTCCTGCCTGTAGGGAAAGAAATTCCTTATTCATTTTGAGATATTGTAAATAAACTGTGTCGGAGGCATTTGGAAGCATCTAGCATTGTGGGTGCAGATTGGAACCAACTTAAATTTCACATTAACAGGCCTCCTCATCTTCATCTTGCACAGAAGCCAACCTTTCCACAACAGTGCAATGGATTTTAGATAGCGCTGGTATTACTGCAGATTTACAAGTGTGTTGTAGAACTAGAGTGGACCCTCTTGTTTGTATGTTCTGAGCTACTGTATTAACTTGGCAGTGCAACCTTGAAGAGGACCCTCTCCCTATGGAGATATGAAGGCCCTATTTTAAGATAATGAAAACACATTGATTCTCAGTTTCAGATGATGATTGTATGCTAAAGGAAGGATAGTTATGAATATTAAATTACATTTCAGCTAATATATCCTCCTAAACATTATACATATAAGTGCCAGAAGTGAAAGATGTGAAAAGAAAACTTTTACTTTGTAGAAGCTTTTTACTGAGCACAAAGTAAACGTTTGATGGCTAAGCTTCAAGGTCAATGAAGAACCTTGCTGATCCGTTTTTTTAAAGGTATTTCTATTTCAAAGATGAGTTCTGATCTTTCATCTGAGGACAAAGAGCCTAAGAAATGTTGCAGAATTTAAAAGATTATTTGAACTATTTTGCAAGGTCGTTACAGGGTTAAATAACCAAATATGAAATAGACAGCCACTGCACAGATAAGACGGTTAGAGAAATATATAACATAATCAGAAATCCACACTTTACCGATTCGGTCCAATCTGTCAACAGCGACAGTTTCAAAGGCACGACGCATCATGGGATGTTCCTCCAGCACCTCGTTAAAGTTGTCCACACTGAGCGAGTACAGGCGACAGTAGGTATCTGCACGGACGCTGGCTGTCCTCCGTCCATGAGTCAACAAACAGATCTCTGAAAAAGATACAGTATTAGGCTGTGAGTTTATGCTTAAACATGAACCACCATCACCTTAACCTCTTTACCTTTCGGTGCAATTATCTTAACAGCTCTGCATGTTCTCACCTCCAAAGTAAGAGCCATCACTCAGCTTGGTTTCTTTGTTGCCACGGGTCAGCACACCAACTCGCCCATGCTGGATGAAATACATCTTCCGTCCCACTGTGCCCTCGCGGATAATGAAGTCTGAAGGCTGAAACACTTCAAAGCGGAGCTTGATCAGCACTGCTGTCACAAAGTTGGGATCGGCGTTGGCAAACAGCGGCATGTTAGCCACCAGGCTCCGGCAGTTAAAGCTGACTATCTCCTGGAGGAAGAAGACACGAAGAGAGAGTTAGTCAAATAGATTGGCTGGATGACAGTTAGTACATATGTCTGTACGCTGTACGTGTAGATTAGGGAGTGATGGTGAATTATTTACCTCTTTCAGTGGGTCGCTGAGTTCTCCAAGGATGTTCTCCTCGTCAAACATCTTCCCCTGGAAGCGGTGCTCATAGTATTCGTGGATCTTTTGACGCACATCTGCAGGAAGTTTATGGAAGGACATGTACTGCTCCACCTGCTTGTACTGCAATATCACACAAACACACACAGACACAGGTCAGGGATCTGCAAACAAGTTGTAAAAGAAGAGAGCATGACAACATTGATTATTCTATTGGTTCCCATCCTTTGAGTCTACTCAACATTTCTGCCTCTTTCTCCCTGTGACCCCTGTGTCAGCTTTGACAAGGGGTCACAGCTGAGGGATTGATTTTGGACAGAGCCAAGTTGTGAGGAGTTTGACCCGATTTTCCATTCTCAGATTTTTAATTAAAACAATTTGGAATAAAAAAGTGTGTCCAGCATTGCAGAAGAAAAAGAAAGATGACAAAAGGTGTTTTTGACTCAGTTCTATCATTAATCATTTTGAGAGCCCTCAGGTCCATCCTAGGACTGCTTTTTAACCCGAGTTTGGAAACCACAAGATTTGATTTTTGTCAAAAAAGTGTGTCCTGGGAGTTGATTCATAATAAAACCACCAAAGGTTAATTGATAATAAACATTAGGTTTAACAACTCAGGGTAACATAGTTACACGATAACAAGTATAGTACAGAATGAGTTGTGTTTCACCTTTTCTTGGTACTGTCGCCGCGAGGAGTCCAGAGATTGGATGAGAGCGGTGGCGTGTCCGATGAACATGGCGTAGCAGGTGGCCCCTACGATCATGCTGAGCATGGTGAGCCACACATCAGTCATCCCTTCTGGAGCCTGTGCTCCGTACCCAATACACAACATGTGGCTCATGGCTTTGAATAGAGCATAGGAGTACTGGAGGCCCCATGAGTCATTCTGTGAGTGGGAGGCACACAGAGAGGGTGACAGGAAGAGTTAAAAAGAAGTTGTTAATTACCAAGGCGGTGCAATATTGAACTGTTCTTATTTTAGTCTTGTTACAAGAGCTTTTTCACTTCACCTCATAACATGCAAAACAAGAGCAATTTAGCTGTCAAAACCCACTTTACTTTACTAAAACTGAAAGGCTGCAGAACGTATAAAACCACACAGGCGATAAAAAGGCTGTCTTCCTGCATTATTAACTAGGCCTAAATGTCTGAATATCATATATAACTACTTTTAAAGTTGTGTCCAATTATACGAAGAGGTTAATGGATGAGGGGAGTTTCTCTGGGGAAAATCCCAGCATCAGGCTGCTTAGCAACTGTCACCAAGGCAGCCACTGAGACATGAGTCAGCTTTTCCTACAGCTGTGCATCTGTGTTCATTCATGGATGTTCACATCTGCACGCCTGACTGCACAGGGATGAAATCTCCAGCAGGTCCCCCAGGTCTTGGACTGTTTGCGTGAGTTCCCCCCTCCACCTGCTCTCTGCTGGGGCTTTTAATTGGAAAATCTTTTATTTTATTTTGGTGACGACAATGATAGGCAATCTAATTCAAACTGGACTTGTTGCTGCATGACCCAATTAACACAGATAAGGAGCAAATATTTTCAAATCTGATAAACAACCTCACTCTGCACACATAAAGATAACATGAACCAGGTATATTGAATCTGTGTTTTGCATTTATCAGAATTAAAGATATTGTGCACACTGTTCAAACAAGCTGAGATATCGCTTTGTGCGTTTTATCAGATGTCATGGCATTGTTTGACTACACGATAACATAAATTCAGATACACATCAGTCACGTTAAATGCGGACTGCTGTTTAGAGACTCACCACCATCAGATTCTTGGAAACCCAGCAGTCAGGAGGGAAGTCCTGCAGCATGGGCACGAGGAACTGCAGACAGCCATCCCAGTGGCACAGCAGCAGCATCATCCCGATCAGATTCACGATTCTCACCATGGCACTGGCAAGGTCATAGGTCATATGGAAGATCTGAGGGGAAAGAGGAGGAGGGGAAAAGTGATGCAGGTGCAGTTGACCTTTTCATAAGGAATTTATTCTATAAATAAGTCAAAATACATTTGAATGAGATCATTCCTTCAGCTCTTGGGCACATTATGAAAGCTTTAAATCTACCCTTAAAACAGGATATTTTGTAAATCTAAAGGCCTGTAAAAAGTAATGCCGTACATATTTAATGATTATAGACAGAAAAATAATCACTTAATCATTTCATAATCAATGCATCTTTAGAATACAAGAATGGAAGAAAATATTGTTTGCAGCATCTTAAATATGGGGATTTCCTGTTTTTCTCAGTTTTATATCCTATTTAAAGGAATACCTTTTAGTTTATGAGTGACAAAACAACACATGTAAATCATTACCCTCTGAGTTTAAGGAAATGGGATGGACATGCTGACATTTTATAGACATACTATAAAGTGCTGACATTTTGTAGAACACACAATTAATAGCGTAATTGAGAAAATAATCGGCTGATAATGAACATCATTGTAAGTTGTGCATCCAGACTCGGTGAGGACACTATCGATACTGATTCAGCAATCACTGTAAGTTATATTCTTGTTTAAATAGACTTCTCTGTTTCATTTATTCTACTCTGTATAATTGTTCTGTAGTTATTGTAGCTAAAACGGCGATTTCTGAGAGATTTTAAAATCTCAGATCTGCTCAACTCCAGCTGTAACTCAGGTCTCAGTGAGTCACGCCCCTCAAGTGTGCATTACAATAGGTAGGAAGACTCTGCTGTCGCCCATCCGCAGAAAATAGTTAACTAATTACAGGGGCGTGCCCCCAAAGCTGTGAGAACTGAGCAATCAGGTATCCATCTTAGGTTGCGTTTTCCTGGAGCGTCAGCTTCAGCGTCAGCCAGACGAAGACTGACAAAGACATTAAGAGTCACGTGGGAGGCAAAGAGGAGGCAAATCCTACTCTGATTGCGCCAAGTATCGCTGGTGTTATTTAGTTTTATTCAATTCTCTTGGGTTCTCTAGCCCCTCATGCTATAATCATGTGTATTTTCTGCATTCCTGTTCATGTGTCTTCTCGCAATTATCACTGGCCCCGTGTTTCTCCTAATCGATCTCACCGGCCTGCTCTCGTCTATCCCACATGCTCCACTGAGATCCAACATCTCGTTTCAGGGGGCCTGTGGAACTGCCAGTCAGCTGTCCCTAAGGCTGACTTCATCTCTGGCTACGCTTCCCTGCAGTCTCTGGATTTCCTTGCTCTCACGGAGACCTGGATCACTCCATCCAACACATCCACCCCAGCAGCTCTCTCCACAGCATATTCCTTCTCCCATACACCCAGACCCTCTGGCAGAGGAGGTGGCACTGGTCTCCTGCTCTCTCCCAAATGGAGCTTTTCCCTCTTCAAGCTACCTAATTTCACTCCTTCCACCTTTGAATTCCATGCCGTCACAGTAACCCATCCTATACAATTAACCATTGTTGTTCTCTACCGTCCACCAGGCGCCTTGGGGGACTTCTTGGAGGAGTTAGATAATCTCCTTTCACACATCCCTGAAACTGGCCCTCCCGCTGTACTTCTCGGAGATTTCAACCTCCAGACAGGGAAGATATCTGAACTAACATCTCTGTTAACCACCTTTGCTTTCTCACTGTCTCCATCCCCACCAACTCATAAAGCTGGCAATGTCCTTGATCTCATATTCTCAAGGAACTGCTCTACTTCTAACCTCTCTGTAAACCCGCTCCACACATCCGATCACTTCTTCATTTCATTCTCTCTACCCCTTTCCAAACATAACAACCTAATCTCTTCTAACTCTGCTCCTGTCCGCCGTAACCTCCGTTCCCTCTCCCCCTCTACCTTTGCCTCATCGGTGCTCTCAGCCCTCCCTTCCTCTGACTCGTTCCAACTCCTGCCTCCAAACACTGCTGCAAAAACTCTCCTCTCGACTCTCTCATCCTCTCTGGACTTTCTCTGTCCTCTCACATCGCGGCCGGCTCGTCAGTCCCCTCCTGCTCCCTGGCTAAATGACGCACTGCGTGCTAATAGAACCATCCTTCGGGCAGCAGAGCGGAAATGGTGGAAATCCAAACACCATGACGACCTCCTAACCTATCAGGCTCTCCTCTCCTCTTTCTCTGCTTCCATCTCTCAGGCAAAAAGCACTTTCTTTCAAGATAAGATCCAATCTTCCTATTCCAATCCCAAAAAACTATTTTCTATCTTCTCCACCCTCTTGGACCCCCCCAAAGCACCTCCCCCCTCCTCCCTTCTGTCAAGCGACTTTGTTAACCACTTTGAAAAAAAGGTTGATGATATTCGCTCTTCTTTTTCTGACTCACCTTTACTCACCGCTGGGTCACCAGACCCTCCCTTCACCCACACACTGACCTCCTTCTCCCCTCTCTCTCCAAGTGAGGTTCTTACCCTCGTTACCTCTGCCCGTCCTACCACCTGTTCTCTGGACCCTATCCCCTCAAACCTCCTTCAGACTATCGCTCCTGATATTCTACCATTTCTCACCCATTTCATCAACACTTCTCTAACTTCTGGTCACTTTCCAAACAGTCTCAAGGAGGCAAGAGTAAACCCTCTCCTTAAGAAACCCACTCTCAATCCGTCTGATGTTATTAACTACAGGCCCGTCTCTCTCCTCCCGTTGCTGTCTAAAACACTTGAACGCGCTGTCTTTAAACAACTCTCCTGTTATCTCCATCAGAACAACCTTCTGGATCCGCACCAGTCTGGTTTCAAGGCAGGTCACTCAACAGAAACTGCTCTCCTTGCTGTCTCTGACGAACTGCACACTGCTAAAGCAGCCTCCCTCTCCTCTGTCATCATCCTTCTGGACCTGTCTGCTGCATTCGACACGGTGAACCATCGGATCCTCCTTCGCACTGTCCAAGAACTTGGAGTTTCAGGCACTGCACTTTCCCTCCTCACCTCATACCTCAACGACCGCACCTACAGGGTTACTTGGAGAGGGTCCGAGTCCGACCCTTGTCAATTAACTACAGGGGTCCCTCAGGGCTCGGTTCTTGGTCCCCTCCTCTTCTCCCTGTACACAAACTCGCTCGGGTCTGTCATTAGCCCGCATGGTTTTTCATACCACTGCTACGCTGACGACACCCAACTAATTCTGTCCTTTCCCCGCTCAGAGACCCAGGTCGTCGCACGCATCTCTGCTTGCCTAGCAGACATCTCTCGGTGGATGTCTGCTCATCACCTCAAGCTCAACCTTGACAAGACTGAACTGCTCTTCCTTCCGGGAAAAGATTGTCCCACTCTTGACCTAACAATCAACATCGGCACCTCTGTTGTTTCCCCGACTCAGACTGCAAGGAATCTGGGTGTGGTCCTAGATAACAAACTGTCCTTCACTGCAAACATCGCTGCTACAACCCGCTGCTGCAGATACACGCTTTACAACATCAGGAGGATACGTCCCCAGCTGACCCAGACATCAGCGCAGATTCTGGTCCAGGCTCTCGTCATCTCACGCCTAGACTACTGCAACTCCCTCCTGGCTGGTCTACCTGCATGTGCCATCCGACCTCTGCAGCTCATCCAGAATGCAGCGGCTCGTCTGGTCTTCAACCTTCCCAAATTCTCCCACACCACACCGCTCCTCCGCTCCCTTCACTGGCTTCCAGTAACTGCTAGAATCCACTTCAAGACACTGGTACTTGCGTACCATGCTGCGAATGGATCTGGCCCTTCCTACATCCAGGACATGGTTAAACCGTACACCCCAGCACGTGCACTCCGCTCTGCATCAGCCAAACAGCTCGCTGCACCCGCACTGCGAGGGGGACCCAAGTTCCCGTCAGCAAAAACACGTGGGTTTGCTATCCTGGCTCCAAAATGGTGGAATGAGCTCCCCATTGTAATCAGGACAGCAGATAGCTTACACATCTTCCGACGCAAACTGAAAACTCATCTCTTTAGACTCCACTTCGAGCGATAGAATTACTAACAAAGCACTTATATACTAATAAAGGGCTGGCTTTCTAAATGCCAGTTGAGTAGCACTTGAAATGTTTGGCTCTATGAAACCTGATGTACTTATATGATTCTGTTTTCTTAAAGGTTGTATCTTCCTGGTCGAATGCACTTATTGTAAGTCGCTTTGGATAAAAGCGTCAGCTAAATGCAATGTAATGTAATGTAATGTAATGTAAAAGTTGTATCCCTATTTTGAATATTTCTTTGATTGTGATATCTGTTCCTCACCTCCTCCCACTGATGGATGTAGCGGATGAGTCGGGACAGGCGGAGCAGTCGAAGCAGGCTCAGGATTTTGGTGAAGCGGACGATGCGCAGCGCCCTGGCCGTCCTGTAGACCTCGGAGTCCAGACTGTCCACCATCAGAAAGATGTAGTCCACCGGGATGGAGGACACAAAGTCCACGAGGAACCAGTTCTTCAGATATTTCTGGCGAATCGCCCTAAATTAGATTAGGATGGAAAACAAATGATATTTGTAATTTGGCATACCAGCTTTGTGGAGACGATTTGAACATTTGGCTGGTATCATCAGTATTCAACAGACACACGACTGGAACATGAACAAAGCCCCGCCACTGGCTGCATGTCACCTTTCACACGTCACTCATGGATTGTTTCAACACAAACCAGCAGATGGTCAGAAGAGCTGATTAAAAAAAGCTTCACATCTCAAATCAAAAGTGCTAAGTCTAAGTATTATCTGTCAGTTACCACAAAAAACCTGAATAATCCTAGAACATTTTGGAAAACCATTCAATCGATATCCACCGGTGAAATCCGTAATGAGCTACCTCCTTGCCTTACCACGGCATCTGGCACTATATCGGACAGGGCTACTATGTTAAATTGTTTTAATGAGCATTTTGTGTCCTGTGGCTCTCTGTTTGATTCTGTTTCTAACTCTGCTTCTGTGAACACCATAGTCTGTGACTCTGAACAATGTGGTTTGGAAAACCCCTTCAGTTTTTCTCCTTTTACTATTGATGTTGTTCATGAAGCCTGAACCAAGTTAGATCCTAAGAAACCGGCTGGTCCAGTTAACGTAGAACCTTTATTTTTAAAGACAGCTGCAGATTTCATTGCACCACCTCTTACTTCTCTTTTTAACCTCTCCCTCAGCACAAAGACAATTCCAAAAGTATGGAAGTCCGCTTATGTCCTGCCTTTACTAAAAGGAGGGGAGGCCACTTTATAAAATAATTATAGACCCATCTCTAAATTGTCAGTTCTGGCTAAGGTTCTTGAAAGCCAAGTGAGTGAACAGGTAAAGGAGTGTTTATGTAAAAATGACATCCTATGAAAACATCAGTCAGGTTTCAGAAAGCAACATAGCACCATCACTGCGACAATGTGGTGAATGTTCGCCCAGGACCTCAAATGGGAGCAGAACATCTGCTCCCTCATCAAAAAAGCACAGCAGAGGGTGTTCTTTCTGAGGCAGCTGAAGAAATTCAACCTGCCAAAGACGATGATGGTGAACTTCTACACCTCCATCATCGAGTCCATCCTCACCTCCTCCATCACCATCTGGTACGCTGCAGCCACAGCCAAGGATAAGGGCAGGCTGCAGCGGGTCATCCATTCTGCAGAGAAGGTGATCGGCTGCAATCTCCCATCCCTCCACGACCTGCACGCCTCCGGAACCCTGAGGCGGGCAGGGAAGGTAGTGGCCGACCTCTCCCACCCTGGACACACACTGTTCACCCCCCTCCCCTCTGGCAGGACCAAAACCTACTTGAAGTGGTTGCCTGTTATAAATACCTTGGTATCTGGCTTGATGATTGCCTCTCTTTTAAACTTCAGGTCGATAATCTGCTTAGAAAGCTGAGGTTGAAGCTTGGTTTCTTTTTCCGAAACAAGTCCTGTTTCTCACTTGAGGCCAGGAAAAGGCTAGTCTCTGTAACCTTTTTACCGGTGATTTGATATATATGAATGCACCTGCCCATTACCTGAACAAGTTAGATGCCGCCTATCACAGTGCACTGAGATTTGTTACTAACTGTAAAGTACTTACTCATCACTGTACACTGTATGCCAGGGCAGGTTTGCCTTCACTTACTGTACGGAGGCTCAGTCATTGGTACATGTTCATAAAGCCACCGCTGAACTCCCATCTTATATCTGCTCTATGATCACACAGAGAGTTGCAGGTAGCTATTGCCTGAGATTACATGATGTGGTCTTGTTACATGTGCCAAGTGCAAGGACTGACTTAGGTAAGAAAGCTTTTATGTGTGCAGCTCCTCTTGCTTGGAACAGTCTTCAAAAATAATTAAAACTGAGCAATTTGGTTCCACTGCATGTTTTTAAAGCTCGGATAGGGGAAATGCTCTTTGATACTGTTGGTACTTGTAAATGTCGATAGGCATGTGAATATGTAGCATTGTAAATATGATGTACGATTTCCTTTATTGTTTTATGTTGTTTTATGTTTCATGTGTAACCTCCCAGCTAGCGGGGAACGTTCTCACAACCTTGGCTAACGTTACCTATTGATTCTAATAAGGTTTTAAAGAAACGTTTTAATCTGATGTTCAAAGAACCTTTTCAGGATGTTTATTTTTTCAAATAATGTTCCAATAAGGTTTAAGGTTATCTAAGACATAACGTTTTAACTGCAACATTCAGAGGATGTTTTGAGGATGTTATTGAGGCCTGAGATGACAGAACGTTTTTTTATAAAACGTTCCTTTCATGTGATATGTTAACAAAGGTGGAACGCCTGCAACATTCTAACGATGTGTTTTGGACGTTGTTTGGTAACACATTAAAGATGTTCTTTATAAAACTTTCCCTCAATGTTACATGATAACAAATGAAGAACATTCTCCAAGAAACATTCTGAAATGTTTTCAGGATGTTATTCTTTTTTATAAAACGTTTCTGTTATGGCAAATATTAACACGGTCATGGTCAACGTCAGATTTATTTCTAGAGCGCTTTGAAAAACAAACTTGTTGCATTTGTTTGTTTTAAAAAATATCTGATGTCACCATATTTTCCTTTTGAAAAAAACAAACATGCACGTAATTCATGATAAGCTGTAAGCAGATATTGCATGTCTACGGTGGCATGTGTGAGTTCCCAGCTAGAAATGTTGGTTACCATTCGTTGTTCTAGGAATGTTTTCAGCGGGACGTTTTATTTTGGTTCTTAGAATGTTCTTCTGAAAGGTAGGATAACGTTCTTTAAAAACATTCTTGAAATGTTTGGTGATAACCTTCTTAAGATGTTTTTGATAACCTTCTTAAGATGTTTTTGATAACATTGTTAGAACATTATGCCCTACTGTTCTTAAAAAGTTTTCAGCAGGACGTTTTAGTTTGGTTCCCAGAATGTTCTTCTGAAAGGTAGGACAACATTCTTTAAAAACATTCTGGAAATGTTGGGTGATAACCATCTTAAGAAGTTTGTGATAACCTTCTTAAGATGTTTTTGATAACATTGTTAGAACATTATGCCCTACTGTTCTTAAAACGTTTTCAGCGGGACGTTTTATTTTGGTTCCCAGAATGTTCTTCTGAAAGGTAGGATAACGTTCTCTAAAAACATTCTTAACATTTTTGGTGATAACTTTCTTAAGATGTATGAGCACATTGAGACAATGAATAGGATGTATAAAAACGAATTTATGCATGCTAATATTCACTCACATGCACTTATAATCACACTAAGGTATGTAGGCCCACAGTATTCATAATATTATATGTGTAAAATATCCAAAAATAATCACACTTTTTTCTGACTATAAAGGTTGTGTCTCGTATGTAGGTTCTGACTGTTGGATAAGCTATCTGGCCGTGTGTGGTTTGTGAGGGCTGCGTATAAACAGTGTCCGTTGTTTGTGCATATTGGATACAAATTGTTATTGCACCCTTTAGATTTGAGACCGACAGACATATAGAGCAGTGGTTCCCAACCTGGGGGTAACGACCCCCCTGGGGGGTCGCCAAAGATCGCAGGAGGGGCGCCAGACCTCAGATGATTTGAGGCCTAATATCATATTTAGAATAAAAAAAATAAAAAAAAGTAGCCTACATACATTTTTTTTTACGTATCATTTTTTTTACATATTGTAAATACATGATTGGCGCTAAAAGCTTTGTCTATATTACAATAAAATATAGAAATTAATTGATTAACTAAAATTAAAATTCAAAAAATTCATCTGATACTCCTCCGATTGGCGCCAACATTGACGTTACTGTGTCAGCTTTCATAATAATAACAGTTTGCTGCGCTTGCTAGCTAGCGACCGACTTCATAAGGTGAATATTTTTGTCTAAAAATGTCTGAAAAACGTAAAGGAAATGACAGCTCATCTGCAATCAAAAAGAAAATGAGGACCTACCTAGAGAGCTATCTTAACTTCGGTTTCATGGAGGGAACGGACAAAACCCGCCCAGAGTGTGTGATATGCAGAGGGAAGCTAGCCAACGAAAGCATGAAACCCAGCAAAATGAAGAGACACCAACAGACCATGCACCCAGAAACAGTCGGGCGTGATCGGGACTTTTTCATAAAGAAACAACACCTTGCAAAGGCAAACAAGCCAATGGATATTAGAACAGCGTTTGTTAGGGCTGGCAGCGAGGCCTCTTTTGAATGTGCACTTTTAATAGCAAAGGCAAAGAAACCGCACAACATTGGTGAGCAGCTCATTAAGCCAGCTTGCATTAAGATGGCTGAGAAACTGTGCGGCCCGCAGGTTGCGGAGAAGCTAAAAACTGTACCACTGTCAAACAATACGGTGAAAGACAGAATTGAGAAGATGGCAAGTAACTGCGAGCTGCAGCTGCTCGAAAAGCTTGGAAAGGGGCCATTTGCCATACAACTTGATGAAACCACAACTGTAAAAAGCAAACGAGGCTGTGCTGATCGTTTATGTGCAATATATAGATTGGGAAGATTTGAAGCAGGACATTCTTATGTCAGTCAACCTTACCACTACCACCCGGGGTGAGGACATTTTTACTGCAGTGGATTCTTACCTCTCATCCCACAAGCTTTCCTATGAGAATTTAGTTGCATGTTGCACAGACGGAGCTGCCTCAATGATGGGAAAAAACAAGGGATTTAACAGTCGCTTGAAAAAAAAGGCCCCACACTGCACAATATTTCACTTTGTGATACATCGCCAGGACCTGGCCAGCAAGGAACTGTCAGAAGACCTCAGCGAAACACTCTCAACTGTTATTAAAATAGTCAATTTCATCAAAGGTCGCCCCACCAACAAGCGTCTATTCGCAGACTTGTGCGAGGATGAAGCGCGCCAAACCCTCCTCCTGCACACCGAGGTGCGCTGGCTCTCACGCGGCCGAGTGCTGGCACGCTTTGTAGAACTAAAGGAAAAAATTGAAGAGTTTCTACAAACTCGTAACCGCGCACTGTCAGAGCAACTGACTGAGTCATTCTGGATTAAAACAGCATACCTGGCCGACATCTTCAGTCTCTACAATGAAACAAACAAGCGTCTGCAAGGCGTGGAGTCCAACATTCTCCAATGATGCATTTGTGCGCAAACTGGAGTACAGGGTCGAGAAAATGGAGAGGGGGGAGCTGCAACAGTTTCCACTACTGCTGAAACAATCCCAAAACAATCCTGAAACGGTGCCTGTACGTCGCGAGTTCATCCGCCATATGAACGCACTGCAAACCGAAATGCAATCACGGTTCGCTGACATAGACGAGTATGTCTCCAAGGAATTGTGGGTTTTAGATCCCTTTATTGCCAAAGTTGAGGATGTGGAATACCTGGATTACGAAGATGAGCTCACCGACATCCAAGCTGACTCGCTGTCAAAGAAATACTTCCAGGAAAAAGGATTTTAAAAGTTTTGGATTCTCAAAGGACCAAGCCTCGCTCCAAAGATCACACTGCATGCCACGACCAGGATTATACTCCCATTCAGTACGACATATCTATCAGAAACAGCCTTCAGCGCACTTGTTGCCATCAAAACAAAAGCACGCAACACACTGGACGTTCCCAACGACTTTAGACTGGCTGTCACTCACATTACACCGGACATTCCATCCCTGGCTGCGGGCGTGCAAGCCCAAGGTTCACATTAATGAACCTACTTGAACCTCGTCTTCTCTCTGCTACCTGTTCCATGGCAGACAAGCATTTGATTTACCTGCTTAATATGCCAGTTTTTCATTTTTGTTTTATACAGGCCTATGCAACCATATTACCATTTATTTATTAGACATAGTATATTCTTTTGAAGTGTCCTGTTCTTCGACATTTGAAATAAATATGATGCATACATTTGCAAGTTAGTAGCTAATAAAAGCATACAAAGACAGAAATGTATCATCTTTTCTTTAATATAAATGTTTCTTCTGCGCTTAAAGTGTCGGTTTCAGTTGGATTATTTGTCACAGTTGCTCCGATCAGATCGGTCTCCTCCATTTTGTAGATTATTTACGATTTTTTAATCCACATAAACACATCGCCAAAATCTGGCTTACTATGAGCATGTGTTTTAACAGTTGAATCCCTTTGTGAATTGTTTCCACTTGCGCCGTCCTCTAATTTCTTGATACAGCGGGCATCCAAATTCATTAATCCTGAGTCCAATAACCAACAAAGTCACTCCAATAGTGCTCCTTAATTACGCTTTCATCCTCCTTTAAGGAAATACTTCACATTCATCCAGTTTGTGACAGTAGTTGTAGCATTTTTGAGACTTTAAACTTTAATTACTGCTGTTGCCGTGTGTGTGTGTGGGGGGGGGGGGGGGGGGGTGTAACCGCTGTTACCAGGCACGGCTGTCACTACCCGATAATTATCGCTGTTGCCGATCTGCCCCCCTGCCCGATCTGTACTGCGCATGTGCGAGATAGTCCGCCATACTAGACAACTACATACGGCGACTGTAATAGGTCACTTCACACAGTGGCGTTTGGCAAAGCAGAAAAAGAACACAAAAAAACCGGGAGAGATGAGTTATTGTTATGACAACGTGACTTCACTATTATTTAACAACTCTTTTTATTGGGTTCTTTTATTTGGGGTTAAGTACATTGTCAGAATAAGTGAGACATAGATTTAACTTCTGTTAGACAGCTATATGCCATACATTTTTGCATACATTCACAGTAAATATTTATTCAGTATGATGACTGCCAAACAGAAGTTAAATCCATTTTCTTTTTGTGCTTTGCCAAACGCCACTGTGTCAAGTGTCTTAGTTGGGTTGCCGTACGGAGTTGTCCAGTATGGCAGACCATCTCGCACATGCACAGTACAGATCGGGCAGGGGGGCAGATCGGCAACAGCGATAATTAAACTTTCAAAGTTTTGGGGGGTCGCAAATTCCAACAGGAGTCATTTGGGGGGGCCCTGGGTGAAAAAGGTTGGGAACCCCTGATATAGAGGAACGGACCGACTGTACTGCCCGTCCCTGAAAACCCTGTTAGTGTTTGTTTGTGTTTGTTTCTACTGTGTGTCTCTCTCTCTGCCTGCTGGTCTGCTCTACACGGCTGGGAGCAATCTCCAATCAACCACACCTGCAACCTGCTCATCAGCCACACTATGAAAGCCTGCAGCCTGCACTCATTCCCTGCCGGATTGTTGCCGTGAACGGTTTGTACCAGCATATTCTTTGACAACTTTGCCTGCTTTTGCCTCACACTCATTTGTGTCTCTCCCAGGAGGAATCCAAGGCCTTCCACACTCCCAAGACCAGCCAGGCCTCTCCACCCTGGAACAACTGTTTTCCACTGCTGCCATAACCAACCTCCACTCCCAGCTCCCCTTTTCTAATAAACAAATGTTACTTTCACCAGCTGATTCCTTTTACATGTGTTAATAGTCAAATTTCAATAGTTAAGTAAACTATCACAATCATCCTAATGACCACAGTGGTCAGTCCACTTACCCAGGAATTTTGAGTTGAACAATTACAGGAATATTATTTCTTTATGTTCTAATAATGTAAACATATTTTAGTAAATTATTACCACAGAACATTTGCATAATGTTTTAAACATAAAGCATGTTATCTTTCTCTAAAATAATAACATTCTGGCAACATAAACTAATCTAACTTGCAGCTGAAAACATTTTAAGAACAGTAGGGCATAATGTTCTAACAATGTTATCAACAACATTTTAAGAATGTTTTTAGAGAACGTTATCCTACCTTTCAGAAGAACATTCTGGGAACCAAAATAAAAGCTTCTGCTGAAAACTTTTTAAGAATAGGGGGCATAATGTTCTAACAATGTTATCACCAAACATTTTAAGATTGTTTTTAGAGAACGTTATCCTACCTTTCAGAAGAACATTCTGGGAACCAAAAGAAAACTTCCCGCTGAAAACATTCCTAGAACAATGAATGTAACATTCTCAGAATGTTTTTAGAACCATAAATGTCTAGCTGCGCTACTTTCTGCAGGTCTCCCTTGAAAAAGAGATCAATTATCTCAATGGGACCACCTGGTTAAATAAAGGTTTGAAATTAAATTAAAATTAAAATGTATGGTGACAGAGCTGCTGTATTGATATTCTCGACCATAAACATAATTAACTCCCCCAAACATGTCGCCTGACCTGGGGTCCAGCAATATCTCAGTGTTGTCCTCTTTGATGATGCCGGTCCTGAAGTTGAGAACCAAGTCGACCATGAAGAGAGTGTCGGAGACGACGTTGAAGATGATCCACGAGGGAGTGTTCTCCTCTCTAAAGAAAGTGATGCCCACTGGCAGGATGATTAAGTTACCCATCATCAACATCAGCATCAATAGGTCCCAGTAGAATCTACAGAGATTGAGAGAAAGAAAGTCAACTTTTAATGCTTTTTCTGTTTGTTTTCTGAGTGTAAAATATTCTGCTGTAAGTTTAAGACATTTGTTTTCTGCTGCATTGAGAAAGTGACAAGTCTCCCACAATGCAATGCACAAAGGAACTGGTGGAGCTGTTGACTGCTGGAAATGTTTCATTAAATTGTGAGTGGTGGTAAAACAGCTCCAGACAGATGTTGGAAAAATATGTTATATCTTTGAAAACCTTTTTTCATTTCTATCTCTGAAGTTTAATTAGCGATGACATTCAAATGTCCTAATATCCCACATATCATGGGATAGAATGGAAGAAATGGTCTTGGGAATCCACATTGTCCAACGCAATGAGCCAGAGCCCACAGAATGGAGTCATAGTGATCAACAAACAAACAATATATCACTGTTGACTGAGAAACCTTAGATTTAGAGCTGCTAGTCATCTCAACCCAAAAAATAAAAACAATTGCAGGTTCCAGTTTTCTGTTGTCAGCATTTGCTCATGAAACTGCTTTATTTCTTGATACCTGGGCTTTTAAAAAATTAAAAACGTCACTTTAACTCAAGTTTGTGTGATTGATCAGTGGTGATCTGAAATTATTCAGTACTGGCGAAGATAAATGGCTTAAGTTGTAAACATTTGATTCAGTATTCAACCCTGTTTATTACAAAGATGCTGCTGCCAGTAAAAGCTTTGTTCATATCTTTTTTTAAACGGTCAATTCAGTTGTGATAAATGCATTTATTTGACATACTACTTTGAATTAGGGCTTTGCTTGTCGTAAACCTGAAAAATGTAGCTTAAATATTAAATTTTACGAGACATTCAGATTGACAAAGCCTCCCAAGGTTCCCTTCGTCCCTCTACGTCTGTCTCTATTTCTAGATTCAGTTCAGTTCAGCTCTGTTTTATTGGTATAAGAGATAAAAGATACAAATGAAATTGTCCTCAGGGAAACATTCAAGGCTGCCATGCAAAAACTGCAAATGAGATTTCAGCAGTGCTTGTATCCTGACTTGTATATCAAACAAAGCATTTAACATTTCACGAGTCATGACTGCGCACAACTTAAAATGTAACTTAAAATTTACCAACAAACATCACACATCATCCCGGAGGAGAATATTTGTGTAGCATGGGTTAGAAACTTTTGAAAATGTAAGCAGCAGAGGTCTAAATGTACAGACTTTAAGTCCTGTTGTGTATCTAGTCGAGGGCCAAAGATAATACATCCTTCATATCCCGTAATACGTGCAGTATCTGTCATTTAGACCTTTGTTCCCTTCTCCTTCAAACCAGACCTCCAGTTTGTACACAGGCGGGCGTGTGATATAATAGGTTTCTAAGGGGAAAATGTATCCACAGAACTGCTTGCTTTGGGAAAGAAGTGCGTAAACAACTCGATCAATGAGACTTTGATGATAATGAACGAGCTGTCAGAGTTTAAATACATAAAGAAATATCTCGATTTTAGCTTCTTTGTCCACTGTGGAGGCATGCGAGAATGTTTTATTCAAGAATTCAGGGTAACACAGCGGTGTCAATCATTTAGTGGGTGACGTATTATTTTGAAGGTTTCCAGAGCAACAAAAAACACAGTTCAGTTTTTAACGACCGAGTAGATTTCTCCATGAATGTTAAAGCACCCTTATTTTGTTAATTAGGTAGAGTGCCCCTTTTAAAGATAATTTCATATAGATTTGGGTGTGCAAACATCTTTGAGACTACTTTCCCCTCCCCCTTCTACAAGCACCATCTTTTCTTCCATTTAATCCCTTCATTTCTGATTCCTTGTTATATATTTGTATGTTGAATTTTCAATATATACAGTATAGTCTCCCCTTTGTTACACTCCCTGATCCAGACGCTGAGTCTAACAACTTGAGGATCATCCAAGAAGAAGAAGTGCAGATTCTTCCTGGAAGCATTCTTCATATGCAGGATTGGTATATGATATAAATGCTTCTCTGCAGACAGGTTCATCCTTTGTAATAATTAGTCCATCTTTTATCTACCTCAAAAACAGAGCATAACCGAACTGAACTGAAAAAGAGAGACAGACAAAGAGAGACAAAGGGAGGCATATTATCGGTAACCTTGGGAGGCTTCATCGTTTTGCTCGGTGATGTATAGCTGTCTCGTAAAAAAAGCTGTCAGTGATTAAAAAACGACACAAGAGGCGTTCCAATCATCTGGAGATGACTCCTGACGTCTCTCTGTCTGTTTCCTTCTAATCCCTTCATCCATCACCTTGACCCCTATCAGTGACTTGCTTCCTTCTGCATCTTCTCTCTTCATCTACACACACACGCACTCTCTTTCTGAAACGAAGTACTCTCAAGCTCCGGGGTCGATTGCTATTGAGCTCTAATTTAGTAACACAACCTCATGTGGTGTGACGCTGCCGCTCCACTGATGAGGATGAAGTATGAGTCATCACTCCTGCTACACCAACACACAAACACACACACTTCTCCCTGACTTTGTCACTTATATGACAGATGTATCATTTTATAGTCACTGGCAATAAAGACAGGGATTATAAACACAGAAACACGATACCGAGGTTCTGCAGCTCCTGCTGAGACGTGGCTGGATGATGATGATCATGACCTTGAGGACATGCTTCTAACTCTGATTCTAGGAAACAATTGGACTTTTTGAGATGTCAATGTTCAATAGAAGCCATTTTTGGTGGCAGTTTCAAAGTTGTGAAAAATGACTAATTGCATTTACACTGTACTGAAATATAGTTTTAAGGAATCTGTACTTTACACTACTTAGCTGTATTTCCATGTTATGCTACTCTATACTACT